>NW_007256785.1:98549-163501 GCF_000164805.1 Carlito syrichta
TATATAAATATATACATATAAATATATATATAAATATATACATATAAATATATATATATAAATATATACATATAAATATATATATAAATATATATATAATATATATATATATATAAATTAAATATCTTGCATGACTTTCTATGTATTATTTTGTTCAAAAAGTTTTCTATCCATTTTCTTTTCTCTTTGCCTTCCAGACCCTAATAATTGAACCATTTGGTCACTTTATGGTTCTCATCTGTCACAAAGGTTTTCCTCAGTATTTCTTTGTTCTTTATTTTATGATAAGATTATTAAAAGATCCATCTTTACATTCTGTAATTATTCCTTTGTTTGTCTTTGGGAAATTTCTTATTGATATCCTGAATTTTTTTTTATATTTATTTGTATTATTTTTGGAATTATTTTGTATCACACTGAGTCATTTTAATTCCTTTTTTCTGGAACTTTATAAATTTGTTTTCAATTAGAATCTGTTGCTGGATAATTACTGTCTTTCTTGAAAGTGTCACATTTTCTTGCTTTTTCCTGTTTCTTATATCTTTACGTTGATACCTGCATTCTATCATAACACACTTGTTGCAATTTTTATTTTATTTACTTTCATAATTTTTTAATTTTAAACTTGTGGGATACAATTCAGGGTTAGGTATACAAATGTTCATTATGCAGGTATCCTTGTTGATAAGGTGTGCCCCTCCCTCCCCCAGCAATTTCCCTCAACTGCCAATCCTACCCCCTCCCCTGACAGTTTCCCATTATGCCAAATTCTTTCTTATAGTATTATAATTACTCAAGGTCTGCTTATGAGTGAGGAAATATGGTACTCTGTTCTTTGTTTCTGTGGTAGATCACTGAATATGATAGACTCTAAATTCATTCAGGTTGCTGCGAAGTCCATATGTTTGTCTTTCTTTATGGTTGCATAATATTCCGTTGTGTATATGTACCACATTTTTTTTTTTAATCCAGTCCAGCTTTGATGGGCGGCATGGCTGGTTCCATGTTTTCACTATTGTGAATAGAGCTGAAAGAAACATGCATGAGCAGGTATCTTTTTTTGTAGAATAATTTGAGTTCCTATGGGTACATTCCTATGGGTAAATAAGGGGATTGCTGGGTCATATGTAAGGTCAACTTTAAAGTTCTTTCAGAAATCGTCACACTGCCTTCCAAAGAGGTTACACTAGTTTGCATTCCCACCAGCAGTGTAGAAGTGTTCCTTTTTCTCCACATCCTCACCAGCATCTATTGTTGTATGTTTTATTAATGGTGGCCATTCTTACTGGGGTTGGGTGATATTTCAATGTGGTTTTGATTTGCATTTCTCTGATGATGAGTGAGGCTGAGCACTTTTTCCTGTCTGTTGGCTGCCCATATATTTTCTTCTGAGAAGTGTCTATTCATGTCTTTTGCCCACTTTAAAGGGGCTACTTGTTTTTTCTTTTTGGTACGGCTGAGTTCCTTGTAGATCCTAGATGTTAGGCCTTTGTCAGACATACATTTGGCAAATGTTTTTTTCCCATTCTGTGGGCTGTTTCCCTGCTCTCTTGATGATTTCTTTTGCTTTGCAGAAGCTCATCAGTTTGATGACATCAAACTTGTCTATCTTATTTCTTATGGTATGGGCACTTAGGGTTTTGATCAGGAATTGGTTGCCAGTTCCAAATTTTCATAAGCGTGTCTCCTGCATTTTCTAAGATTCTTATAGTTTGAGGTTTTGCTTTTAGGTCTTTGATCCATTTAGAGTTAATTTTCATGTACGGTGATAGGTAGGGGTCCTGTTTCAATCTTCTGCATGTGATCAGTCAGTTTTCCCAGCACCATTTACTGAATTTTTAAAATTTGCTTTCATAGAGGACTTTTTAATCTAGTGTATCTGTGATGGTGGTTGGGTAGGGCACTTTGACTTTGAGTTTGGGCCCATACTGTAGTATACTCTCTAATTTCTTTGGCTGTTAACAGTGTCAGTGGCATTTATGATTTCTTGGTGTCTTGGGGGTGTAGTTATTTGTGGAGACTGTGCTGCAGTTGGCTGGGGACTGGGATATCAGGCAGACCAGTCTACAGGCCCCAGTAGTGGCAATGATGACTGAGTTTGCCTATCCATGAGCCCCAGAGTGGTGTACACTACTCATCTGTGTTAACAGGGCTGGGCAGTCTGATTTATGAACCTCTAGGTGGCTTTCTCAGTTGGCAGAGTCATAGCAGAAGTAGATCTGGCAGATGGGCAGGTTTTCAAGCCCCTGGACAATCAGTGTGGCATAGATGATGGCAGTGACAGTGGTGAGATGACTCATTGGGTTCTTAGTGGTAATCATGGGTGTTAGTGGTAGTTGTGATGGCCTGAACAGTTCAGTCTCCAGGCCCACAGGTAGTGCAGGCATGGAGGTAGCAACTGCAGTGGTAGAAACCAGGGAAAGTGGTGGTAGGCCCAAGTTCAGGCCCTGGAGGGGTGTGCAGGTAGACTGGTATACTGGGCTGCTCAATTACCTGGTCACCACGTGTGCTATAGCATGGGGCAAGCCAGTTCAGCTGACTTGTCCTCTGGTCTCCTGATGGTGCTTGCAGGTGTTGGTTGTGGGAGGCATGGTGGGGCAATCCCCAAGCCACTGACAGAAGTTTTCAGTGAGAGACATCAGAAGCCATACTGCTGCCCTACAACTGGGGTGGACAGTGCTGTCTTTAGCGACTACAGCAAAAAGCCAACAGAAGGGGAGTTCATATACCATCTGCATCTCAGCTCTGGCAGTAGTCATGCCTCAGGACCAGTGCTGCTGGGCTCCAGGAGAGTATGTAGTTTGTTGGGGTTGAGATTTTAAAATGACACCTTACTCACACCTCAATCCTTATGGTGGTAGCCCACATCCCAATCATGTTTCCACCTAGGTACTGTTGCCCATGGTTGCTTAAGTCTGAATTCCAGAGCCAGTAGCCCATGCTTCTCCTGCATCTCCGCTCTGGTGTTGCTGAGCTCCAAAACAGTGCACAGTCTGTTTGGGTAAGGGTCCTGAAATGGCAACTTATAGCTGCTTAGGTCTCAGGGACTGCATGGAATCCAGTGAGAGCTTTCTCCCTTGGCAGTGCCATTTCCCACTTCTCGGCAGTTCCCTATGTTGCTTTCAGGGTCTACAAGGGTAGAGGGCTCCCCTATGGACTGGATTGAAGGAGTCCACTGTGGGAATGTGGACCACTGAAGGTATCTTACCTACCCTTTCTCTGTAATGGGTAATCACTCTGGGCTCTCAACTAGTCTTGGCCAAACAGACTGCCTCACTTTATTTTTCTTCCTTCCTTTAGGTATTACCTGTCACTTTTTTGTTGATTTCCAGTGTTCTCTCTTGAAAGATTCACTTGAAGTGTTACAATACGTTTTTATATATCTCTGCATTTTGATTCATACTATGTTGTTTTCAAATTTGACATTTGTAATTCTGATATAGATTGGAAATTATTGTTTCTTGTAGAGATCTTCTTAAGTATTATTTTTATGATACTATTGTCTTTGCAAAGCAAAGTTTCTCTCTTTTTTTAAATTTTCTGGTAAATTTTGCATGATAAAGGTACCACTGCTTTCTTAAGTGCATTTGATAATTCACTAGTAGATTCACCAGAGCATGGAGTCTTCTTATTGTGAATAATTTCAACTAAAAATTGATTTATTTAGTGGATATGAAACTATTTTTGTTTTTCATTTTTTTTTTCAGTGATGATCATTTTATCTACAGTTTGAAATTTATTATAATATTGTTTTCAAAATATTGTCATGGGAGCTTATTGTCATAAGGTTGTTTATGAAATACTTATCTGGGTGTTTAGAGGACAATATTAATTATTTCTTCAGTCTTCATTTCTCATTTACATTCATTTGGCACGAGAACACATTTTCCTTACTTCAGTATTGTGGTACTTGTTTAGACTTATTTTATGGATCAGAGAATGATCAATTTGTGAATTATTTCATATGCACATCAAATAATATATATTTTGTTGTTTTGATTATAATGTTTGATATACATCATTGATATCTAGTGTGTTTTTTATGTTGTTCAAATCCATGTACCTTTGCCAGTTACATTGAGTGAGTTGTATATAATCTCATAATAGTTTATGTACATTTGTCTATATATACTTTTATTTTTAAACTTTTCTTCAGCTACATTTAGGTGCATTTTCAGGTACATAAATATTTAGAGTTATTATATCATTTTGTTGGATTGAATTCCTGATTATTAAAAAAATGTAACTATTTGTTTCTCAAAACTTTTTGCTTTAAGGTATATTTTTCAGATAGCAATATAGCTTGCTTTTGGTTAATTTCATTGTATATATATAATTTAATTTTCTTACTTTCAACATTTTTTATTCTAATAACAGTATTTTAATATAAAATTAGAATTGCATTTTTATTTATACCATCACATTAAAAATTCTCATATTTTAACTCTTATCTCTACCTATTTTTAAGTTGCTTTTTTTGTTGATCCTTTATATTTGGTTCGTTATTTTCATTGTTTCCAATCCATATTTATGGGAAACTGAAATTATTTTTATTTCTTTTTTCAATCCAATTCAGTATGCATCTATGTGCATTTCAATAAAATATCCCCTTTCTCTTGTCAGGTGACTTCTAGGTTTTCACACCAAAAAACAGTATTTTATACTCATAAATGTTGACAGTTTGCTACTATTTGAAACAATTGATATAATGACTTCATGAAAACCTGTTTTTGATTTTTAGGACATCTACCTCATAGCTTCATTCTATTTTCATTTAGACTTTTCCTAACTCAAACCAAGTAAACAATTCATACTTTTGAAGATTTGGTTTACTAGGATTATGTATACTTAGCAGAATATTAAAGTATAATCCCATTGATGATAGAGACATTTACTGTATTGTGCACCATTCTTTATCAATGCCAGATGAAAAATAAATATAGCACTACATTTTATGTTGACAGTGTTCAAATCAACATATTCAATCTCAGATTTGCAAATTAATTGAATTAGATCATCTAATTATTACTTATCAGATCAGAGTCTAAACTCTGTTCTGAATCTAATTTAGGACAAAACTGCTCTCAGAATCCCTTCTACATTATATTGAAACATTCATAATTGTACAGCCTTATTATAACTGAGAACACATGAAAAGAAAGCCAGGAAAAGAAATAAAAAGAGAAAGAACAGTTAACCCTAAAGGAAAATGTGGAGAAGCTTGCATAAAATATAGAAAGAGGAGAAATCAGAGGCAAGTGGATTTTTTAAATTCATTTTTTTCTCACATATTAAGGTTTGACCACAGTTATAAAGAAATGAAGAAGACATTTAACATCTACAAAAAGATAGACTGATATTAATTGTAATGCTCATATACATATTATATCAGATTGTACATCAAATCACTGAATTATATAGCTACTCCTTTTAAAGAAAATACTCTGTGATGTGAAGAGCTATTATTAAGAATAGTATGTAAGCCGGGCTCAGTGGTTCAGCCTGTAATCACATGCCTTTGGGAGGCTGAAGTGAGTGGATTGCCTGAGCCCGCGGGTTCAAGACCCACCTGGGAAACTTGGCGAGACCTCATCTCTATAATAAATCAAAAATTAGCCGGGCGTGGTAGCGCACGCCTGTAGTTCCGGCTACTTGGAAGGCTGAGGCGGAAGGATCGCCGGAGCCCAGCAGGTCGAGGCTGTGGTGGCCGGGAGCGGCCACTGCACTCCAGTCTGGGCGACAGAGTGAGACTCCAACTCAAAAAAAAAAATAGTATGTGGATTTATGTTAAAAATAATCACAGATTTAATTTTAGGTCTTACTGAAGGAAAACACAATCCCATTGCTGGTATTTCTCCTCAATATCTTCTCAATTTGAGAAAATTCAAAAATTAGAACAAACATATTTGTGCTTGAAAATATTCCAAAGATATTGAAATCTAAGTATCAAAAGTCTGATGTCAGTTCTAAATATAAACATAAAAATACTTCAGAAATTATTATTAAACAGAATGTTGTACAGAAAGTCTAAAAATAAAGAAATCAATAATAATAAACAAAATAAGCTCTTATTGAATATGTAGACTGTTCTTTACTCATTTATTTTCATAGTGTTTTAACTTAAATATTTTTCTTTTAGTTTCTCTTTTTCTTGCTTTCCCTCTCCCTCTTCCTTTATTTTACTTTCATTATGTTATTGTCACACACTTATATATATACATCTCACACGTCTGCTGCAAATGTTTAAAGATATAATTAAGGCTAGTTGGTAAGGTCACCTTTGTTTATATCTAACATTATAGTGCTATTGATAATTTCCAGATCATTTACATTTATGAATGCTTATAAAATACTTAAGAGAGGCATTCTCTTTTATATTTGGTAATGAAGATGAACCATAGAAGCTTGTTTTGCCCTGGAAGTGGCACCATCCCATTGTCATAAGCTTCCTGTCTATTTCGTAAATCTTTCTAGAAGTTAATGGTTATATCCACATGTGGTTCATTAGTAAAACCAAATGCATTTTAAAATATTTTTTATAGAATATATGTCAAAAAACATGAAAACATGGAAAGAAAATCACTGAGTTTGGATTGTGAAGAAATGTATTCTAGAGCTACCTGTGGTATTTTTATTGTCATAATCTTCAATTATTTATTTAACCGGGATGAGGCTTCGTCTTCATAGCTTTGACCTGTACCAGAAGACTAATATGATTGTCTGTTGTTTCACAAATTGTACATTATTTCATCTGCATAATTGTGTTTTCAGTTACAAATATCAAATAGGTGCCCATATTGTGTTCTCAAATGGGTGCCCTTGTTATCTGAAAATACAGTAAAGTTCTATCAGAATCCTGCCCTGAAAATAAAAACAATCTAAAAGGGGAAAGCAGGCATGCATTGTTATGAGCAGAAAAATTATAATAAATACTTAAAAAATTAATGCCAAAGTATACTTCTAATTTATTACTCATCTCTCAAATTGAAAAAGTGTTTGATGAACTCTTATTTTCCTTTTCTTACTCTAACAGAAATTCTTATCCTCCATTCTTCCCTGTCATTTAGAGGATTCATGTAATTGAGATTAGCCAATAAAATGTGAGAAGAAGAAAACCTATTTCTTACAGGTCAAAGCTATTAAAAGCCTGTGTACCTACCTTATGTTTGGATGCTCTTCCAGTCTTTGAACAGAGAACAAAAAATTTATGGCACAAAGCTATCAAAAGGAAGAACTGACTTCCCTGAGGAACTTCTTGTGAGAGCAAAGTGACTTATTTTTAATAGTGATAGTAATGAAAAATAAAGTTGTTATATGAAGTCAAATGACACAATAAAGTAAATTATTAAAATACTTAATGTGTATAGTCAATGATAAGACCATAGGAAAAAACTCAACTTACAACTTACTCTGTGGACCAATGTATACTTTATTCTGTACAATATTTTAAGATGAGTAAGTAAAGATGTATCTTTGAGGCTATATTTGTTTTAACTTTTTAAATGTAGTGCTTTCAGTCCTTCACTTTTTTTTTAAAAAAACTCCATATCACTATCTATTCTTCTGTGTCACTCCTGGGGTCCCTGAAATACTTTTTATTGCCATCATCAATATCTGTTCTCATAGTAATGTCTTGTGATTTTTGTATTGATATAAAATTCAAACTACTTATTTGATGGAGAAATGAATATCTATTGTTAGTATAATATCAGGTAGAATTATTGAGAAGGATATCCTTTTTAATAATGAAAGGTGAGATAGAGTATTTATTCATATTATTGGAAAATCTATATGAGTATAATATACTTAATGGAGTTGCTATAGAGTTATTTGCTTCTTGGTGTTACTCAAATTTCAGTGCCTTTCACTTGACAACATTTAACCTATTTTCTTATTTTTTTGTAATTTTATGGTTCAGACTTTGCATATGGTAATCATTTCCACAATATGCTTATCTTTTTCCAACAAGAAAAAGCCCTATGAATTTAATATTATTTAAATTGAATAATTATAAAATTAAAATTGCATCTTTTAGGCAAAACAAGAGATATGAAAGCTAAAATGTGCAAGCTCCTTATGAGGTTTGAGCAAAGAGTATTAGGTGAGTCATATACACTATAAATAAAAGATTCTTTGCTCCATAAAAGATTAAATGCAGATCCAATTTAAGCAATCTATTACAAGGTTAGACCATTCCGCTACTGTGGCTGCTATTTTTTTTTTCCCAGACATTTCTCCACAGTAGAGCCAAGTAAATAAATCTCTCTCTCAAGTTTAAAACCTACAACTGTTTTTTCAGTTGTCCTCAAGGTAGCAGTGAAATCTTTACATGATATGCAAGTTCTGCATAGTCTTTTTTCTGTGGATTCTTCGGCCTATCTTTACTCTTACCATCTTTCTCACAGCAGCAACCACATCAGCCTTTTCATCATCATCCATTATCAGAGTCTCTCATTCTGTTATCTTTCTTTTAAAAAGAAGGGAAACAATTTTATCTCTGACCTCTCAAACTTACTTGAATACTATCATAATGAAAGTATTAAGTAATAGTACTTCTTAATGTGTGTTCTTATACTCAGTAAGAAAATTACATTCCATTACTTTCTTCATCCTTATGGTCTGATGTTGCATCTCTTTCTTTAGAACAAATTGACTTTTTCCTTTCTGCTTTGTACCATATTCAGCTCATTCTTCTCTGCCTCTTCCTTCTGCTTCTAAATCACAAAAGCTCAGCTATCCAAAGTTTACTTGATCCTCTGCTGGCAAGAGAGAAGAAATAACCAGAAAGCCAGAAGTTGCTTTAGTAATTAAATAAACCTAATAAACTAAATGTATTCTCTTTTATCTGTTGTGAAGATAGATGTCATTTTGCCCAGGAGAGTTAGAATAGGGGTGTGTGTGTGTGTGTGTGTGTGTGTGTGTGTGTGTGTGTGTGAGAGAGAGAGAGAGAGAGAGAGAGAGAGAGAGAGAGATAGAGAGAGAGAGACAATGGGATGAATAGAACAAAATAGTTGGGAGAGCAGATGAAAATGACATCAGTAGTCCAAGAAAAAGAAAAAAAGGTTGCTGGCATTGGAGATGTTGAAAGAAAGTAATATTGATGCAGTCTTTTGTCCTGCGAGTAGGCAAGGTGGCCCCCATCATAATACAGTTCCCCATGTTACACTGTCAGCCTGAAATCTGCAAGGTGGCTGAAGACACAGTGATGTCTGGATAGGGGAAAGCAGTGGTTCCCGAGAACCCAGAGATGCCAACAGCCGCAGAGCACCAACAATAGTCCTAGTTCGTGGTTGGAGGCCCTAGAGGTGCTTATAACTTTGCGAGTTTGGCAGGCTGGCAAACCATCCCCTGAGATGTGTTTATAACTCTGCTGGTTTGGTGGGCTGGCAAGCCAGGCCCCAAGGAGTGTTTACAGCTATGTGGCTTGGTGGGTCAACAAGCCAGCCCCTCAGAATGTTTACAGCTCTGTTGGCTTTGTGGGTCCACAAACCAGCCTCTGAGAAGTGTTGAGTCTCTCTTAGCTTGACGAGTCCAGCTCTTCCAGTTTGGTATATGCAGCTCTTCGAATTCAGCAGCTCCTCTAGTTCAGTTCTGGGTTCTTGCCTCAACACCCAAGAAGAATGAGGGAAACGGACACCAGAGAGTCAATAGGAATTTGGCTCCCAGATAAATCTATCCCAGATAGATAAGAAAGCTCCCAGCAGCAGGAGGGGACCGGAAAGAGGGTTTCTGATGATGTCTCTTCAGTCAGGAATTTATATAGCCTTGAGAGTGAGCTGATTGGTTGGTGATAGCACCAATCAGAAAGAGGCACCATGGCATGGGATTGAAGGGCCAAAAAGGGCCAATCAAGAAGACGTGTGCTAAAGGGGAAGTTCATGAACCTGGAAATAGGTGTTCTCACTCCAGTCTGTGAGCTTGAAAAGGAAGCTATTACCGGGACTCACCCTAATCTGTCTGCCTATCCAGTTTCTTCCTTTCTCTTCTCTCATTCCCCTCACTGGAGTGGTGACTCTAACTTCCCTTAAGGGGTAGGGATGATGATGACCAGTCTGGCTATATCCTGCTGATCATGGGCATTATATGACAATGGCAGCTAAGGACCTCTGGAGGGTGATCTAAGGGTCCCTGGGAGTAGAAAGTTGCCATATGAGATTTTGTCTGCATTACCATTTGGTGTTTGATGGTTTCTAGGCAAGAAGAAACAGATTGTACAAAGAGGTTAACTATGCATGGACCAAATATGAGCAATACCCAAAAAGGAGCTATCAAGGGTAAAATCTATGTCCATAAGTTAGAAATTCCTAGGAAGGGAGGATAAGAAAGTGGGCAACCAGTTGGGGCTTGAACCAGCTTGTTCTCTTAGGGAATCAATAATTTTGACATTTTTTAAATTTGTACATTTTTCTTTACCTGGGAGGAGGTGTTAATCCCAAAACAACAAGTTTCATTTAAGAATTCCATGTTTCTCTGTGTTCTGCTGTGAGCATATCCAATGCTTCATCATTTTGCAGGACTATAGCAGCTAATGAATTGATAGATGTCTATTGAGTCTCAACAGCAACTGCTATGGTTTTCCATTCTTGTACTATGAGGGTGAGGTTCAAAACAATCTTTCTATCAGGGATATTCTAACAAAGTAAAATAAATATCTGGCAGTCAAGGGCTCTATCCCAGGTCTTTGTAGGATTGGATTGTCATGGGCAAGCCCCCTTAGATTATAACTGTCAGATATGTTATAGCTAAACATTTACTGGTTTCTGTGATGATGTGATCACAAGAACTGTTCCAAGAAAGATCCTCAGTTTAGAATATGTCCCAAGGAAACCATTTGAAACTGACTGAATATTGTTACCTTAGGGATAGTGGCCACTACTCTGCAAGCACCTTTCTATTGATAGCTAAGACCAAGTATAATCCATTACCACATGGAAAGTAATCGTTTCAATTAAGGAAGGTGCTCTGATGGTTCCATAAAGGAGGAATATGCCAGTGACTGTAGTTTCCTTTGATTTGCCAGAGTTTCAGGAACAGTAATGAGGAAAATACTCTTCAGATAACCCCAGTTGTTCCTGTTTCATGTTTTCCCAAGGGGCTATCCCATTATGTGTACAGATTATGAGGCATGATGATTAGGGTTATATGAACAGCTATCCATACAAAGTCTGCAGAGGAATTCTCATCTGTCCCCTGTTCTATCATGGATAGCTTAAAGTGGTTGAGAAGTTTAGTTCTAGTCCTTAAGCCTTCTAAAATACACATCATGAAAAATTTTCTTCTCCATTCTTGTAGGTCACCATCGGGATCCTATTTAGGGGCCTCCAATGGTACTGCTAATTCTCCACTTAGATAAGGGTCTTCTCCCTCTCTGGTATCATATGAAATGCAAAACTTGTCCCCAAACTTTTCTGCCTCTTGCAGGGATGCTTGTTTCTCAGTGGTTGTCAGGAATTGGCTTAAGAGTAACAACATCCTTCTAGGAGAACTCAAATACTTGGGTTAAATTCTGGAAAGCATCTATATACTTGTCAGAGTCATCAGAGAACCTGCCAAAATCTCCCTTAATTTCTTTCAATTGCTATAGGGAAAAGGGTTTTTGTACCTTACTGGGGCAATATTCACCAGACATCTTTTGTAGGGGCATGAGTAAAGCAGGAACTTGCCTAGATTGAGGGCTTTTAGGGTGGGGCAGGTTTGAAATATGAAAAGGGCCTAGATAAGGGGGACAGGATGGACCAGGAGTAGTGGCCTCAGGAGCTAATGCCTCCCGAAGTGGTACCTTTGGAGTTATCATCCCTGGTCCATTGGGACCATCCTTTGAAATGCCCAACATCCCCCACCCCCATCCGGAGGCCATATCTCTTCATCCAGTAATTTACAATTTGGTCGCACTTGGGTGGAAAACTATCTAAGATGCTTTTTCTTCAGAGTCTGAGGGTCAAAGGAGTCCGAGTATCTCAGGATGTACTTGATAGGAGTGCATGCTTCAGATGTCCAGATGGCTTGATACTCATCTAGAGAGAGGTGAAAGAAGGTATCCCTACTTCTTTCCCTACTTCTCCATCAATGCACATGAATAAGGATCAAAGAAAGAAGGGTGTCCCCTTAATTTCTTTTCCTTATATGCTCATGGTATCCCCATTGTTGGGAGCCAGCCTTGGAGGCCCACATGATTGACAGGGTCCTGGTGGGCTGAAGACCCCGGGCCGCAGGGTGAGCCCAGGAAGCTGAGGCCCTTTTGTCTTCCACCTTTACTGTCGGTATGGCCGAAGAATTCTGTGCAGTCATGGAAGAAGAAAATAGCATGTTTATGTGACGTACTGACAGCTAACCTGGGAATTTCATGGTTAATTTTTTCCATTTCTCACTATGCTGTTTGGCCTCTTCTAACATGTGCGATGGTTAAACTCTGAAGCACATCAAGAATGCTTTCTTTCACTTGGTTATAAGTTACTAGATATTGCTTGAGTAAAAAATGATATAAGTATATTCACTCCTTATTTGATTTAGAATTATGTAGTTTAGTGTTTAGACATAAGGTTTTTTAGAAGCGCAAGTTTATAGTAAGTTCATTATGAATTCATTGTAAGTTCTAACACTTATCTAGAAGTTACGTAGGTGATTTATAACACTGTTTTTACAGATTTAGGATGAAGATTAATCCTTAAGATTTTTACTTAATTCTATAGTTAAAATTTTAAGTAAGCATATATAGAGTGGGTTTTCACTGAATTCATAATATACTAAATGGATACTTTTATGATAAATTAACAAAAGACAGAAAACAATCTTGGGGGCCTGGGAAACATACTAAAAGCTTCTTTTGAGTTTTCTTTAGAAATAAACACTGCAGAAAAAGAGAAAAGTAATGAAGACACCTGGACAAGAAAGGCGATTACAAAGCTCTGAAGGTCACAGAAGCCACAGAGAAAACTCCTGATACGTGGAGAAGTATGCACCTGGAAACTTTCTTGAAGCACTTTAAGGACTGTAATTTGGGACTGTTTTGAAAAGAATTGCTGGTAGTGCTATTCTAGACATGATAATTGTTTTATCCCTGTATTAAATGTAATTGGTAAATGTAATATCATGCACGTTTATATAATCAATATACATATATATATGAGGGTTGACAAAAATCATTAGGCTCTGGTTATGTTGAACAAAGTTTTTCCTTTGAATCATTAATTAAGATTTAATGCTGTATTTTAGTGTTTTATAATTACTTTGAAGGTTATTTTAGGTTCATAAGTTTAAGTTCACACAATGATAAAATTGGTGCCTTAAAGATAATAATAATTGCTCAAGTGCCATCTTAAGACAAAGATATTTTCTAGGAGGTTGCCAAGTATAAGAGAAAACAGCCAAACCATCCCCCAAACCA
Organism: Carlito syrichta; assembly: GCF_000164805.1. NCBI lineage: Eukaryota > Metazoa > Chordata > Mammalia > Primates > Tarsiidae > Carlito > Carlito syrichta. The sequence continues at coordinate 111,934 of NW_007256785.1, forward strand.
CCATTATCCTAAACTTAAAAGCTCATTAGCAATTATGCAACCATAATAATTTTAGTTGTGTTAGTTTTATTTCATTATGTTTAGTTCACTTTATATGTTTATTCAGAGTAAAGATTAGTGTATGTATTTTCACAGTAAGTCACTTTCATAATTATTCTTTAAATATTAGCCACTGTTTTTTGGTCAAGTTAATGGGCTTCATATTCCTACTATCACTAGGTACAATCTATAGTTTTATTTTGGTGATTTGAAAGCTTTTTTAATTAAAGTGATGTGGAACAGAAATCAAAGTAAACCTTGTAGATAATTGATGCATTATGTTTAGTTTAAGTAAAACTCCTTTTAAACTTAAGACTCATTAACTGAAAGTAGATAGTGTTCTTGGCTTGTTTGTTGCTTCTAAGACCACTAGATGGTGGTAACTTTTAAAGGATATGTACATGAAGGAATTTTCTTTGTCTTGCCCCTTTACGAATGGTATAAAAGCTTTCTGTTAACTAATAAAGAATGACATCTGTCCTGCAAGCAGGTATTCAAGTATATTATGTTCGTCTTTCACCTAGCCCGTGTCTCCTTCAAGAAATCCCACACCCGGTGGGAGCAGGACCCCTGCACCCCATAGATGCCAGTGTGACCTCCATCCATGTAAATGGAAGAGATCTGGTTGGCAGGAGTCATCATGCTCACCAGTGCAGTGCCCCAGCCCACTGTGTCTCAGAATTCCCTAAACTTAGCATTTCCCCTAATCCAGACTGTGTCTTGAAAAAAACCTTGCAGCAATTGTATTTGGGCAAAGAATTCTAGCAAATGGGGTGGGGGGGTTTGGGGATCTTCCATAAACCTCTGGCCAGGATACCCACGGACTGAGCCAAGTTGCAACATCCATATTAATGGAATAAATTACTTTCCAAAATCCTCTCTCCCTGGTAAGGAAGAATTTAAGTTTGGAGACATAAAAGTGCCTGGGGAAGGTATACGAGTCTATCAAGATAGTCCCCACTGGTCTTCAAAAAAACCCAAACCAGCAACCAGCCGGGTATCTCTCCTACTGCTTCCCTATCATGAACATAATTTTTTCCAGTTAACAAATGGAGCAGGGAGTTGAGCTTGCATATGCTAGTGTTAATAAGGTCAACAGCTACGGTATCTGTGTTCCCATGTCATAGAGCTAACAAGGTGCTTTAAAGGGAAGAGTCCATTTTCACTCAACTTTTGTCTACCCAGAGGATCTCTTAAATGTACCAACGAGGCTTTACATGCTAGAGTAAAGCTATAAAGTCAGATTCTCCTTAAACAAAAGAGAGGGAGCCTAAAGAAGTGGAGACCTGACTTAGTAAGATGCCTCCCAAAAGTTAATTCCTTGCATAGAAAAGGTTTTCATATTTGCTGATTTCTGACATGGTGGATAAAGAGGACCAAAGCCTCTTACCCTATGCAAGTGAGTTTTTTCATTAAGAAAGAGTTCTTTATATTTTCACATCTCCTTGCTGCTTGGAAAAGACAAAAAAAAAATGTTGTCCTGAGCTACTTTCCAATGACCAAGCTGTCTACCCATACTGCCCAGCAATGCCATCTCCCTAGGCTGCAAAAACACCAGTGACATTGAGCACAAAAGGGGACAGTAGGCAAGGCAATCCTGAAGGAAAGAAAATGTGATAGAAAAGGCTAAAGAAAATGTGATAGGAAAGCTGAGGACAAGAAGCCTCAGAAATGAAAGTAAAGAGATGGGTCCACTTTAACTCACCCTTGCCATAATCCTGGACAAGCCCCCCAAGAAATCATGCAGTTTTTTTGTTCTGCTAGTTAACAAGCTGAGACACCAAGGAATGTTGCAGTTCCCAGAGCTGCACTGCCGGCCTAAAATCCACGTGGTAGCTGAGGACACGATGGCATCCAGACAGGGGAACATGGTGGTACCCAAGAACTTGGGGATGCCAACAGCCACAGAGCCCTAAGGGGTGTTACAGTCCTCTTAGTTTGGGGCTGGCACCCCGAGGAGTATATACAACTGTCAATTTGGTGGGCCAGCAAGTTGGCCCCCAGGAAGTGTGTACAACTCTGCAGGTTTCGTGAACTGGCAAGCCATGCCCCTAAGGAGTGCTTACAGCTCCATTGACTCAGTGGGACGCAAACCAGTCCCTGAGAAGTGTTGAATCTCTTTCAGCTTGGTGGGTCCAGCTCTTCCAGTCTTGTGTGTGCAACTCTTCTAGTTCAGCAGTTCTGGGTGCTTGCCTCATGCCCAGAAAGAATAAGGGAATCGGACATTGTAAAGTAAGCAGGAATTTATTAGAAGATAGGAAAGCTCTGGAGAAGGGGAGGGGACCCAAAAGAGGGTTGCTGATGATGTCGCCTCAGTCAAGGGTTTATGTAGTCTTGAGAGCATGTTGATTGGCTGGCAGTAACACCAATCAGAAAGAGGCACCATGGTGTGGGATAGAAAATGCACCAATTGGGAGAGGGTTGAAAAGGGCCAATCAAGGAGAAACATGGAAGATGAAGGCCATGGATATGGAAATAGGAGTTCTCACTCTAGATGTGAGTCTTGAAGTGGAAGTATTTACCTGACCCACAGTAATCTCTCTGCTTATCTGGTTTCTTCCTTTCTCCTCTCTCAATATGTTATTGGAAGGAGAAATATGTGAGACTTTACAGTACTAGCTTGAGTATAAACATGAATGAGGGGAACTATCATAAAAGATTCCCTTCTATTTAGTAACTATCTAAACAGTCATGTCAGTTACTGAGAGAACTAGAATCAGGGAAGTCTATGTGTAGAGAAAGAGTTGATCTATTTTTTAAAAATAAGCAAATTCTGGAATGGATGTAAAAAAGAGGAGTTTGTTTTAAGAAGAAAGATAATAGATTAAGCTTGGATTTGTACAGAAAAGTCCAGAAGAAAGAAAAAGTTGATTTTGCAAAAGATTTGGGGGGAGGTCATTGAAATATAGGTATTATAGTGGAGAATGTTATGTTTTCAATGTAAGGAAAGAGTCAAATTTAGCACAAATGAGTTCATGTAATTCTCTCTCTCTCTCTCTCTCTCTCTCTCTCTCTCTTTCTCTCTTACTGTGAGTTCTTCTCTGTTAAATCTTAATCCAGCAATAAGGAAAACAGAAAGAAATTCAAGTCCTAAAAATTTTGGCAGACTAATCAGAAATCAAAAATCAGGAAAATTGGAATAGACAAAACAAAATTATCTTGTATGCATTATGTTCAAGTATTTGCATGAATATGGTGCATATAAGATAATGAGGTGTTTAAGAAAAAAAAAAAACATAATTAAAGTTCTCAGAGTTCAAGTATAAAAACCCAGGAAATTATTCCATTTTACTGTTGCAATTAAAGTTGTTTTATTTTCTCTTTTTACTAATATCTCATCTTTGTGAGCTAGAACTTTAATATGAAATCCCCAAGATGGATTTTTTTGTTATTGGGTGGAAATTGCATACAGCATGAACTAGTTATGCTAATAATTCTACAAGGATTCTCTTTCTGTCAAAACACCATTTTGTTGGCCTCTTTTTTTTTTTGAATGTAACAAACATCGGTTCTACTGAAGATTATGTTGCTATTTTTACATTATATTCTTTGTATTGTGCAAAAACATACTCTAGAGAGCATGCTGAAGTCATAAGATCTGCTTAGTGTTCATATTTATGTTTCTAATAGTAAAAATAGAAACAAAAACATAGAATGTTACAAGTAGTGGTAACCCAGGTTATCCTTATTTCTTATAAAGGTGCATAAAATTTACAACTTATGTCTAATTCAATGCACTTTTGAGGATAAAGGGACACTATTATTAATCATACTGGGATAATTATCATTAATTAAAGAGCTCCTGAACAAAAGGGTATTCATCTTTACAGTAAATGAAAGGCACTAAAATCCTCTAAATCTAAAATTCAATACTATCTGAAGAAGTTTTATCTGGGAGTTTTCAAATTGAGATACAATACAACAAACCCAATTAAATTTAAATTCAAGTAAGTAATAAATATTTTATTGTGAATTTGTCCCACATGCTGCATATACATACTTACATTAGAAAATATTAAATATCTTAAATTCAAATGTAACTGGGTGTCTTGCATTTTATTTGCTAAATTTGACAAATGTATTACAAGAAGGCTCAGAAAAATAGTTTGTATAAATCTACTTTACATTCAGATGAAATGGAATGCAGGAAATATTCCATGGCATTTTGATTACTTTTCTTAGTATGATTTATGTCATAAATGCTTGTAGATATAAATTACTTTGTAGTATCAAAACTAAAAACTCGTTAACAGTGAAATTTCCTTCTCTCAAAGTTTAATTATTTCATAGCACTTTATTTGCATTATTATGTATGGGTTCCCTGTATTGTTTTATTCTTGTTAATTCAAATTATAAGTTAAGTTTTAATTATGACCCAACCTGGGCAGAGTTAATAAATGTCAATACATCGTTTTATACTAACACTCCAGAATATCTTCTTCTGGATGAAATGTGTGTAAAATTCCTAGACACTAGTGTCTTGTTTATTGTCTGAATCAAATGTTTCTTCATTATATAGCATAAGTTAGGCAGTCTTGATAAAATATTAATAGATCATCTGTCCCTAGGTAATGTGTTTAGGAATCCTATATTGCTCAAAGTACTACCAATTTTGTATCTTATATAAAAATAGCTTTTAAAAACTTGAAGAACAAAGATGTAAAAGTAAAGCAATAATAATAATAATGGAGAAAGTTGTAAGATTTTGAATGTGGCCCATCTTATCCTGTTCCCCATATTTTCTCAGATATTAAAAAAATTTATATTTGATTCATTCTAACGGGTTTTCTTTCTTAAGAACAGACAATATGCATAAGGCACCTTAGTTTTTTTCACATAACTTAATTGTTTCAAGTGTGTTTTCTGGGTATCCTACTAGTGCCCTGTCCTTGCTCTTTCATATTATGAAATCCTAAACTATTCAAACTGTTAAAAAAACTTAGGTATGGCCTGGCTCAGTGGTAGCACTTTGGGAGCCCGAGGTGAGTGGATTGCCTGAGCCTACAGGTTTTAGACCAGCCTGGGCAACTTGGCGAGACCGTGTATCTACAATAAATAAAAAATTAGCCAGGCATGATAGAATGCACCTGTAGTTGCAGCTACTTGGAAGACTGAAGTGGAAGGATCACTGGAGCCCAATAGGTTGACACTGGGATGGTCGTGAGCGTGCCACTGCACTCCAGCCTGGGCAACGGCATAAGATTCCATCTAAAAAAAAATAAAAATAAAAATAAAAAATTAGGTACAACTCAGTCTCACCAAATATACTTTATGTTATTATCAGAGACTATCTGTAACTTGCAAAATCTGTTTTATAATAATTCATTTATAAATAACTCCAGATTCTGATATGTTTTTCAAGATTAAATGTTTGTCAAAGTCTGTTTTATAATAATTCATTTATAAATAACTCCAGGTTCTGATATGTTTGTCAAGAGTACAAGGATAACTCTATCATAAAAAGAAAAGCCACATTAATTATTGCATTATTATTTGATGGAATGTATCAAAGTACTGCCTGAACTTTGTATGAGTTATTTTGAAGTTGAATTCTTAATAAATTTAATTATAGATGAATCAAAAAACTAAGTTTAGAAAGCTTAGATATAAATAATTTTATAATAAAAGATTGTTTGCAATGGTGTTCTTAATTATCATGGGGAATATACAAAGTCCAGGTAAAAAGTAATGTTTTTGACTCTTTAGTGTTTTTGTTTTTGCTTTAATCTGTTAAAAAAAAAATGAAAGAGCAATCAAAGTTAAATGATAAACCAGGTCTGATATGAAGACAAATTATAATGATTTTAATTTAATCATAATTATCAGACCAAAGTAAAGCTATTTTATAGCAAATACGATTTTATTTCATCTTTGACAGTGACCAGATAAAAATCTTTGTCCAAGGAAAATTTATATTTCTTATTTAATAAACTAGCTATATTTATTTATGGAGTTTATGAAAATAGTCTACTTAAATTTATTAGTGTGTAAAAAAAATAAAATGTTTCACTTGACAAAGATTTGATGAAAACAATTCACATAATAGATGTTCCAATTCCAAATTAGTTTGAATAGCTAACTACACAGGTTTTAAAAAAGAAAACTAAGCCAGGCTCAGTGGCTCAGCCTGTAATCCCGTGCTTTGGGAGGCTGAGGTGAGTGGGTGGCCTGAGCCCGCGGGTTCGAGACCCGCCTGGGCAACTTGGTGAGACCTCACCTCTTCAATAAATCAAAAATCAGCCGGGCGTGGTAGTGCGCGCCTGTAGTTCCAGCTACTTGGAAGGCTGACACGGAAGGATCGCCAGAGCCCAGCAGGTCGAGGCTGCGGTGGCCGGGAGCGGCCACTGCACTCCAGTCTGGGTGACAGAGTGAGACTCCAACTCAAAAAAAAAAAAAGAAAAATATACACATGTGTATGCACACACTACAAATTTTCTTCTTTCATATATTAAATGCAACAATTTTATTACTCACTAACTTTTTAAACTTATATTTGGGAACATTTTAGAAAAGAGGAAAATGACTCCTCTTAATATTAGTTTTTTTAAGTAAACTTTTATTGCCTTGAGGTAGTTTGACAGTGTGATATTAATCACTTTCTTGGACTGGGCATGGTGGCTCAAGCCTGTAATCCCAGCACTTTGGGAGGGCAAGGTAAGAAATTTGCCTGAGCCCAGGGGTTCAAGACCAGACTGGGCAACTTGATGAGACCTCCTCTCTACAGTAAATCAAAAAATTAACTGAGCGTGGTAGTGCATGCCTGTAGTTTCAGCTCTTTGGAAGGCTGATGTGGAAGGATCTCCTGAGCCCAGCAGGTAGAGGCTGCGGTGGCTGGTAGCATGCCACTATCCTCCAGCCAAGTGACAGAGAGAGACTCCTACTCAAAAAAAAAAAAAAAAAAAAAAATTGCTTTCTTTCTTGTCTCAGAGGTGTTCTGATTCATTGTTACTGAAATTTTTGTTGTACTTCTACAGATAAATTTGGCTATGTATTATATATGCACATATATTTACGTATGCATGTTTGTGCTATATATGTGTATATAATAATGCGAAAGAGTTTTTCTGCAGCCAATAAGAATGCATATGTGCATGCACCAATGTATGCACCTGTACATATCAAATAATATATATATTTATCATTTTTTGTATGTCTTATCCCAAATTTCTTTAGTCCAGTTGCTATTTTAATTACAAAATATTAATACAAATGGCAGTGTTGCCATAAAAATAAAATTGTAAAATTATATAATATAAGCCAGTCATAAAACTCAATATTTTGAGTATGTGCTTTAAGTAGTTTAGATTTATATTTTAAGTAAAAAATATTTAAATTTTTTTTATTAAGCACTTTAAACAATATTTTGATGAACAAATTATAGTGGTCCCATATTATTTGAACCAAACAGTGTCTAGCATAGAAGGAAATGATTACTTAACACCACTCTTTCTAAATAAGAATGTTAAAGGTAATTCTTCTTAGCTCTAACAAAAACTAAACAACTTGTAAATTATCATGTATTAAAAAATGAAATGAGAATGAATGGATACCTTGACCTACTCACCATGTTACAGATTTGCCAAATCAGCAAGAAAAATAAATTTCAAACTTCTTCATAAAGAAAAATGTATATTATGTTTAAACTTTTTTAGAAAATAAGTTAAAAATTCTTTGACAATCACTTTCATAGTCAAATAATTATGTGAAATCCCTTGTTCTGAATTTTATACAAAATCACCTTATTATATACATTATATAAAATAATTTAGGAATGCATTGCTTATATTCTTACCTCCTTCTCTATAACATAATTTGTCTCAAATTGTCTTTTTCACAAGGAGACTGAGAAGTTATCATAAAGAGTGCCCTTAAAAATAATGTTATGTTTCTTCTATGGTTCAGTATTTATCCAATTATAAGAAATTAAAATATCAGAATCCAAGAAACTATAATTTCCAACCACCTGCCAGATACATAATGCCAGGTGTAATTGTCTCTTTACCACCATATCAAAGAACTGCTGTATAATAGCAGTTGATTAAAAAAAAAAAAACAAAAAACTGCTAGGTGTAGACACTAGCAAAGTAGTTTTTAGGGAAACAAGTATACAACAAAGAAGATACAAATAAGAACACTAAAGAAAAGAACAGACTTTGAAACCTATAACTATGGTAATATTAGCCACAGCTGAATTCCTACCCAGATAAACATAAATTTTCAAAGTAAAGAACGATTTATATCAGTCACCTGATGTGTCATGTCAAACATCCAACAAAAAATTACACAGCATTCCAAAATGCAAGTGAAAACACAGTTTGAAGAGACAAAGAAAGTAAAAGAACCAGAGATAATACAACTTTTGCAATTATCACAAAAATTTAAAATAGCTGTGGTGAATGTATTAATGGCTCTTAAAAAAAAACTAGAAAATATGCAAAAATAGGTAAGTAAAGTAAGCACAGAATGGAAACTGTAAGGTAAAATCAAAATAAATGCCAGCAAATAAAATCATGGTAGCAGAAAGCCTTTGATGTGTTCATCAGTAGACTGTATATTGCTGAGAAAGAATCAGTGAATTTGAAAGTATGTCAATAGAAACTTCCTAAACATAATTCATTGTTTATTAGCTCAAGAAATATATTCTAGAACAAACTATTTTGAAATTTGTAATAATAGTATTTGTGAAATGACCACATCCCATACTTGAGATATACTGTTTACATTTTCTCCCTAATTAATCAAAACACGACAAATATCAGTATCAAAATATATATAACCAAAAGTGAATTCTATTTTCCTAGCAAATGAAAATATTATATATGTTTTCTAATTCTGACCATTAGATTGTTTTAATAACAGTGTAACCAGATGCTTTTACGCATTCGTTTCCTTAAGTTATTCTTAAAACATAAATCCCAATATTATAAAAAATAATATGAAAGAAAGGACAAAAGGAAAAACCAGAATTTATTTATTAAAAAATATTTGGCCGGACTCGGTGACTCAAGTCTGTAATCCCACGCTTTGGGAGGCTGAGGTGAGTGGATTGCCTGAGCCTGCGGGTTCGAGACCCGACTGGGCAACTCGGAGAGACCACATCTCTACAATAAATAAAAAAAAAAAAAGTATCCGGGCATGGTAGCGCGCACCTGTAGTTCCAGCTACTTGGAAGGCTGAGGCGGAAGGATCGCCGGAGCCCAACAGGTCAGGCTGCCAGTTTGGGCGACAGAGTGAGATTCCAACTCAAAAAAAAAATTTTTTTTTGAACTTATTCTTGCTTGTTTAAACCTCAGTCACCTTCAAAGTACTCTCTGTTTGATGCAATACACATATCAAGATACTTTTTCCACTGCTCAAACCAGTTTTTGAATTCATCAGTTTTGATGCCTTTTAGTGCTTCTGCCATTTTTTGTTTCACCCCTTTCATAATGGCAAAATGTTTCCCTTTGAGGAGTTTTTTCATCAGGGGAAATACACACACAAAAAGTTTCAGGGCAAAACACGCAAAGTTGCAGGGCAAGTTTGGGTGAATAAGGAAAGTGGAGCAATGAGGTCATGGCATTTTTGGTGAAAGACTGATGAAACATTCAGCATGATGTGGTTAGGTGTGCCCGTAAATCACCCATCATGAAATGGGCAAATGTTTTGAATGAATCCCACACAAAAAATAAAAGTTCGCTGAAATATAAAGCAGTCTTTCACAATGATGCTAACTGGTACACTGATGCCAATAATTCCTAGAACACTTACTCTTTGGGAAGCCTGTGCTACATAGGGACTGCACTCCAAACAATAACCCTGATTTTTTGGGGTTCCCCTCATAATTTAGTAGCAGGTCATAAAATGAAGTTTAAGATTTGTTGTACTCATAAAATTAGAAAATAAAATATAATTTAACAATACAAATATTAAACTTGTCAAAGTTCCAATTTTCGTACTCAATAGCCATAGCTTAATATAACCATATTATAAACAAATATCATCGAAGATGGATGTTTGTATAAATCTGCCTACAATTCATTTCTTCATTTTATTTTTGTTCTCAATTGTCATCAAAAATTGAGAACACGAAGTGCATCTTTTGTTTACTGCATTCAGCTTATAAGTATTTCAGGAAAATATGTATTGTTCATAAAAAGCTACTTTCAGTGAGCAAAACACCGAATTCCTGAATAAGAAAGGTTAATAATTGAAGCATTAGTAATTAATACTTTTTATCATAGAAATAGTCTTGTATTTTTATTTATATTATTTTGGGTGACTTGTCATTCTACACTTGATCACTACTTAATAAGTTAACATAATTTTCTACTGGTTTGCGATGTTATCATTTTAATTACACTCTTATTTTAATAGTTCTGTGTCATAAAATTTGTAAAGAGGAAATGATAATAAAATGAACAGTTAAAAAGTACAATTTGAATTAATCCTTACTATTAAAGTATATTTGGTATGATTGCTAGAAGAATGATATGCAACTCATCTTAACCTCAAAATTTTATTGAATTAAAAGATCAAGAAGTAATAAAAATAATTGCTATTTTCAGAGTTAAAAACATGTAAATGTGGCACACAGAAATTAAATAATGCAAGAATATTTTATTTATTTATGTTCAGGAGTACTTTTTATTTATTTGAGTGAAGTGTTCAAGATGTACCTTTCTATTGACTCCAGATGTTGACAAAGAATATCTAGCATAAATTTTAGATGAATATATTTATTCATGCACACATATTTGAATATTTAATTTTATAGATATTTTAAATATAACTTTTGCTATGTATTTTTATTATTCTATTGACTAGTAATATATTTTTATGCTGTTTCTACTATAACTTAGATTCTTGTGTTGCTTTTGCTTATGCTTGTTGAAAATTATTGTTTGTTTTCTTATTAATAGAGATCTAAAAATTATACCTCAATTATCTGGTAAAATAAGTCTTGCTTATTTTGAACTGTGTATTTATGTGACAAATGGTCTATTGTATGTATAGAATAGGCATGGAATAGTCTATTGTTTAGCTTTAAAACATCGATAGATCATTGTATAATTAGTGAATCTCAACATAGAAATGTTTCAAATTTGTTTTTTTCTTGATTTTGGAGTATTGGATATACATGGAATGCCTTGAAATTGAGACCCAAGTCTAAACATAAAATTAAGTAATGTTTAATATTCACATTATAAACCTATCCTGGATGTGATATTATAAAACATTTTCAATAATTTGGGGTATGGAAAACAAAGTTTTGACTGCATGTTGCAACCTGTCACATAGGTCAAGTGAAAAATTTTTTTACTTGTGGTGTCATAATAACACTCAAAAAGTTTTGGAATGTGGAGCATTTCAGATTTATAAATTAGGGATGTTTAACCTGTATTTAGATGTAAATCTACTTTTTATCTTTCTTGGAAATAAGATTGTCCATCTTTTTTTTGTTGTTTTGAATTGGAGTCTCATTCTGTCGCCCAGACTGGAGTGCAGTGGCCGCTCCCGGCCGCCACAGCCTCGACCTGCTGGGTTCTGGCGATGCTTCTGTCTCAGCCTTCCAAGTAGCCGGAATTACAGGCATGCGCTACCACGCCCAGTTGATTTCTTGATTTATTGTAGAGATGAGGTCTTGCTGCCCAGGCAGGTCTCGAACCCGCGGGCTCAGGCAATCCACTCACCGCAGCCTCCCAAAGCGCGGGATTACAGGCTAAGCCACCAAGCCCAGCTAGATTGTCCATTTACCAAAAAGATTGTCCACCAGTATCATGAAACAACAGCATTAATAACAATACATGCAAACAGAATTCTTCCAGTGATTTATATAAAGTTGACTTCTGAAATAGATTTCAAGTCTTTATTCATGATTTCTTTTTTCAGATTCTTGCTTTTGGAGTCATAACAATAACATCGGTAGCAGCAGAAATGATCTTAGTTTGATGAGGCAAATGCTAAAAGAATTCAGAACCCATATTTTGACAAATGAATTCATAACAAACATTCACAACTACCTATATTTACTTGGTTTGTTGCTGGAGAAAGAGTATAGAGAAACACACAAGGGAAATTCATTGGGTTAAATCATTACAAAGAAAAGGAGCTGATAAGGCAACAAATACAATTAACAGATATCTAAGAAGCATCAATTAAAAAAATGTCTCCTCTACATTTTTTCACATAAAAGTTTTATATCAAAAACAACTTATTCACAAACTCTTCACTTGAAATGTGTGTGCCAATAACCAAGTTAGAAGATGTTGAATATAATAAACATACATATGTGCTTATATATAATGTGCTTTCTTTATACAAATAGATTTTAAAATTGACAGGTTTAAGAATTACACATATTTTTGTTCTCTGGAGAAGATAAAATAGTATTCATTATGCAAAATATGAAATGTATTTAATATGATGAATATCATTTAAAAGTATTTAAGATGACACATATAGAAAGTTAACCTGGAAGAAGAAAAATATAATTTTTAGAAAAACACGGCAAGGTAAAAAGGAACATTTTTCTTTATTATTTTTTCAGAAAATTTAGATTTAAAAACTTTTTGTCATATGTTGCATTTATTTATTAAGTATTTAATATCAATATCATAATTAGTTACTAACCCAACTTACCATGACACATATCTACATAGGTATATAGAGATGCAAATTTTTTTGGACATTGATAATCTGTCTCTTATTTTACTAAGTGTTTCCTTTAACATAATGATTTATTTAACAGATTTATTTAAAGCATATTCTTAGCATTTGTTACTATCATTGTTTTTAGAGGTAGAGAAAATGACTATAGCAAATCCTGACATTAAATATAATATAATATTATGAAAAAATTTCAGTCCCTTGGATTATAATGAATTTTTTCCAGAAAATGCATTATGTAGAGACTGAAGATTTGATAAACTATAATATATACAATGTCTCTGAGAGAATTTTAGTTGGCACAGTTATTTTTTCCAAATTGAATACCTTTGCCAGAGACTGATTTGGGACTTCTGACCTTTAATTTTCAGGCCTGGATAGCAGAAAGGAATTCAGTTCTTCAAGCAAACATAAAGTGGAATGATGAAAGCAGACATCTCTAAAAATCAGCAGACTAAGTTTTAAAGAGATAAAAAAACACTTAGATATGCTGACATAGCTAAATCTATTTTAGGACTACTTAGATTTTTGTTGTTGTTGCTGCTCAAAATTGACCTATCTTTAAATGTAAATAGAAAAAGAATATGAGAGGTAAACACAAAGAGCCTAAAAATATAGCATTTATTAATGCTAACTTATTAAATAAAAATATTACTTAAAAATTAGAAACAAAAATTTTATAATTAATCTTTTAACAAAGTATAAAAACCGATAAATATGCCTCTACATATTTGAAAACTATACTTAATAATGAATCTAACTATGAATTTTATACTTAAATATATACAAGGACTAATTCACTTACTTCTGAAATTCAAAAGTTAGAAAGTAAAAGTAAAGTTAATTCTGTATCAAAAACAGAAAAATATACTTTTAAAATAAACTAAGTTGATCATTTTCTTTCAAGACAACAAATATCTGAGATTCATCAATCTACAGATATTTGGATAATACATTATTAAATTATACATAGCAAAGTAAAAGCAAAGTGAAAGCGAACTAAAATATATTTACTTTAAAAACCAATTAAAATGCAGAAGCTATATATTTGCAAAAGATTTAAAGTTAAATCAGACATATTGAATTAAAATAAATATAATTGAAAAAGTATTTAATAGTTTTTATTTCATACAAGTATCCATTAGTGTTGTAATTAACACTTTTCAAAAAGAAAACCCATATAAGCTTACTCAAATAATGTTTTTGCTGTTTATGTCTTATATGTAACTTCCTGTATAAGCTTTACATGAGTTTTGCTCAAATACTTATGCATAACATATATAGCAAATTTTTGTTTCCAAGATACAATGAAATAAAACAGACTAAATATTACATTCTACAAAATTCTAGTGCCAGAGATTCGCTAGTTCCTATACTTTATATGCATGTGAACATGCATACACACATATTCACAAATATCTATGATTTGTATCTTTTATTTTATAGTACTATCTCATATTAGTCAAGTGCATATTTTATTATATGTAATGCTATATATATGTATTTCATAAAGTAATTTTATTTTACTTGTATTACAAAATCTACATGTATATTTGTGGTAGAACAATTATAAAATACATTTACACAAAATACATTTTATTCCATTTCCTGAATTTTCTACCCATAATGAAATATATATTTGAAATGATTGAAAAAAAACATTTAATACTTCATGTATTTGCTATGTTTCTTACTTATTAAACAATTTAGCTGTTTTCTAGATTTTAACAAATTCATTCTATATAGGGGCAATTTATACATGTATAGAATATTGTGGATTAGGTGTTCAAACTCCTGCATGATACATATCAGAAATTTAATATTTATTGAATGAGGGAGTAAAATATATAAATGAATAAAACAATGTTTGAGATATATTTCTACAGCATAAGTGTCCTGATACAAGCTATTCTCTTAACAAGGTTTTACAGGATTAAATAAATCAGGGATTCAGAGTATGTCTGGAGGATTTCTGACAAAAAGACAAGTGTCAGACTTTCAATACATATGGTAAATAGCCTATGAAATCTATGATAAAATAAGAAGCAGTGTGAAGTGCTGTGGGAGTGATGTGGGAGACTCATCAGTAGAATTTATTCAATAAAAAGAGCAGTATTAAAACACTTGTAACACTACCTCATGTAAAGCTGTAAATTTACATATGATCACTGACATGTGCCAAATCAAGTGAGATACACACACATGCACCCACATTAGGGTACAAAGTCAGATATCATGAAGAGAAAATGTATTTTAAAAATAGCCATTAAAATGAAATAAGGCAAAGCAATTGGAGTTTTATTAGGTAGTAGAATAATGCCATGGTGTAATAAATTCCATAAATATAACAACCACTTGAGAAATAAAACTAATGCTTGCACATAGACCAGCTAACATTTACGTCTTATATAATTCCCTCTGAGATAAAATACTGTGACTTTATATCTAGTACTGCAATATATATTTTTGATGAGAGTGATAAGATCATCATGAATGAAACCTTACATAAAAATCACATTTGATTATTCTTCCATGTGAAACCATTCTCCATATATCATTATTTCTCATTAAATTGATATTTAAGAAACTATCTGATGCCATAAATTAGGAATATAGATATATTCAATACTATATAGCAGAGGTCTTCGTAACAAGGAATCAATGAGTAACAAACCCATGCAACAAAATTAAGCAGCTCTGTATACTATTCTGATGGCTAATTGTGTATGTCAGTTTGGCTAGGCTATAGTTGCCAGTTGTTTGGCTAAATATAAATCTAGATATTGTTGTGAAGTTATTTCTTAGATTCACTTAAATCAGCCTACTGAGAAAATCAGAATACCTTCTGTAATGTGGATGAAACTTAATCAGTAACTTAAAGGCTTTAAGCACAAAGATTGAGGTTGCCGGGAAAAGGAGAGATTCTTACCAAAACTGAAACCTAGAAACCCTGTCTTATATGCTATCCTGCTGCCCCAATTGATCCAATCTTTGAGAATTCGAACACAAGACTTCAACATTAACTTCTATGCAGAGATTCAGCCTGCCAACCTGACTGTCCCTAGGTTCAATCCTATATTAAAACAAAACAAAACAAAACAATACAAAAACTCTCATTAGACGGTACATGATAACTAGACAAATAATCAATGTTGTGATATGTTAACTGTTGTGAATGATGCTGCAATTAATATGGGAGTGCAGGTATCTCTTTGACATACTGATGTCATTTTCTTTAGATAGGAATTTCCAACACACAATTTCCACAGTGGGTCATATGGTAGTTCTATTTTTAATATTTTTAAAAGACTTCACATTTTTTATTTAGAGCTTCCAAACTGTTCTAAAACCTCATGAAAACACCCAGTGTTTATTGAATCATTGCAACAAGGAGGGCTGCACATCAGAGGAAGCATTGTTTCTTCCAATGGAAGAAAGAAAAAAATAAGTTATTTTAGGATATGGCAGCAGAGTGGGATTTAGTTGACATTTTAACTATATATATCCTATTGATTGTTTATCTGGAGAACCTTGACTAATACAATTGAGTGCAATGATTCACAAAGACATCAGTAGTAATGACTTTTGGGTGCTCAAATAATACATAATTACATGAATCTGTTAGCTCTAAAATTAAAAAAAAAATCATGTTTTACTCCCTTTGTTACATTTTAAATTACACTAATTCTCCTTTGGGCATATTATATTTTAGTTTGTCATCTAAGAAAATTGTATTTCCTTCAATTTCTTTTTTTCTTTTAAACATATTTTGCTGATTATATTTAAGGTTTACCTCATGTTTTGATAGACGTATACATAGTGAAATGAATATTGGAATCAAGAAAACTAATATACCCATTATCTCATGACGTTTTCTTCCTTTGTTGTGGTAAAAGTAGGTTAAAATCTCCTCTCTTAGTGAATTTCCACCATACAATAAACTATTATTCACTATAGTCTTCATGCTGTACATTTAATTCCTAGACTTATTCATTTTGCAAAACTACAACTTTGTACACTTTAATACATAGCTCTCCATTTCACCCACTTCCTTCCTCTGGTAACCACTGTTCTACTCTCTCTATATATTCAGTTTTTCTTTAGACTCCTCATATAAATGAGATCATGTCGTATTTTTCTTTCTGTGTCTGGCATATTTCCCTTAGTGTTAGGTTTTCCACAAATGCCAAGATTTCCTTCTTTTTAAGGCTGAATAGTATTCCATTATGCATACATATACCACATTTTCTTTATACAGTCATTCGTGAACAAACAGTTTGGTTCCATAAGTTAACTACCATGAAGGATGTTGCAATGAATATGGGAGTGCAGGTATCTCTTTGACTTACTGATGTCATTTTCTTTAGATATATACCCCACAGTGGGTCATATGGTAGTTCTATTTTTAAATTTTTATAAAATACTTATCTTTTTTTATTTAGAGCATCCATATTGTTCTAAAGCCTCAGGAAAACATCTAGTGTTTATTGAATCATTGCAATGAAGAGGGCTGCACATCAGAGGAAGCGTGGTTTCTTCTACCTGGAGAAAGAAAAAATAATTTCTCACAGGATACAGCAGTAGAGTGGAATTTAGTTGACATTTCAATGGAACAATGTTTTCAAAGTCTCAGGCAAAGCGAGGCTGTGAAAATAAAGGTTATAATTAGTTCTGGACTGCAAATTGCCGCTGGGTTCTGTTTCTGTGGAAAGTTTGAAGTTAAGATTGATGTGCAATGCTGTAGTTGGAAAGCTGGGGTTTACCTGAGTTGTAAATCAAAACTGCTTTACTCTGCCAAAGTGACTTAGATCCTTCAGACATGGGGGTAATTCATTCTTCCTGATATAATTTTAAACAGCAAATTTTATAATAGTTTCTAATTTTAAAAAAACTTTCTCAGTGAGTAAGAAGTAGTAGCTGCACAAAGAAAGACATTGTGATGACATTTTAGATCTATAGTGTGTCCTTCAAAGAGATATTGGTTCCTGTCAACTTTGCAGCTGTTTTTTTTAGGTCTTTTATTCCAACCTGATAGATGGCAGGACATAATTTTACAGTCCAGGTTTTTTTTTTTACTTTCTCAGAAAGTATCTAATGTTCTCCCCAGATCCATTTACAGAACTAAAGAAGAAGGCATTCCTGAATGAACATGTAACACTGTTTTCTAATATATTTAACTGTATGGTTAAGACCAGGGAAGTCTATAAAAATTCATACTAGCATTTAAAAAAGTAAAACATTTTATTAAAGACATTTAAAAAATATTATATACATGCATGACAGAAAGCTCTGTAGATAAATGAAACTCTAAGTCATTATAAAGATAAATACTTGAAGTTTAGCATTAATATGTTACAATATTACAGAAAGAAACAATGAGATACATATATATGAGAAGGTTAGATATTGAAGCTTGGATGATACTAAACACAAAGGCTTATCATGATTTTTTTTTTCACCTAAATCTCACTGAAAGGATGATGACAAATATTAAAAAACACATTGCTATGACAGCCATTATTATAACTTATTGAATATCTGCCTAAAACTATAATAAAAATAAGTTTAAGTTATTGCCAAATCATGAGCACAATTAAAAATAAATCTACTCACATTTGGACTGAAAATATTAAAAATCTTACAACTCCAAGTGTTGTAGCAGGTGTGGAGCTATCCCATATCATGGATGTTTTTGGTTGGAGAGTAAAATGATGAAATTACTTGGAAATTTGATTTGCACTATCATTTGGATTTGAATAATCACGTTTTCCCCAGCCCACAAATTCTTTTTTGGGGCACATGTTCAAAATAAACTCTGACATTTAGAACAGAAAATATGTTAAATTGTATTTATAGACACCATATTCACAGTGTTTTTTTTTTTTTTTTTTTTTTGAGTTGGAGTCTCACTCTGTCCCAGACTGGAGTGCAGTGGCCGCTCCCGGCCAACGCAGCTGCGCCTGCTGGGCTCCAGCGATCCTTCCGCCTCAGCCTTCCAAGTAGCCAGGATTACAGGCATGCGCTACCACACCCGGTTGATTTTTAGATTTATTATAGAGATGAGGTCTCGCTGCCCAGGCGGGTCTCGAACCCTCAGGCTCAGGCAATCCACTCACCTCAGCCTCCCAGAGGCGCAGGATTACAGGCTGAGCCACCAAGCCCAGCTCACAGTGCATTTTTTAAATAAAACAAGAAACAACTTAAATGCTCAATAATGAGCTATTTTCAAAAAAGTATAGTAGATTTAGTTTCAGAAACATTACAAAACACTGGATTCCTTGCTGTTCTTCACACTAAATAAGTTTGATTTATCTCAGAGCATATTTACTTTAAGATCCCTCTATCCAGAATAATCTCCAAGATATAATGCTGGGTTAATTTTTTACTTATTTTATGTTTCCTCTCTGTTGTCACTTCATTATAGAAGTCAGATAACTCTAATATTGTAACCTTTTAATATAAACTATAAAAATATCTTTACTAATTTTTAGACATTTCTTTATAGGCAGATCCACCTGACCTGTATTTTTATTTATTAGTCATGTGGTTTGGGAGCCTGCATTTCTTTTGTTCATTGCTACAGCTCCAGTACAGAGAAGAGGCCAAAATGTAAGAAGTCTTTAATGAGTTTTTGCGGAAGCAATGTATGATTAATGAATAAATAGATGAATTAAGTGCATTGTTATTTAATTGGTGAAGATTACTTTTTTATTAAGTGCAGAAAGGCACAGACAAGATGTATTTGATAGATATAAATGATATCATATGCTAAAGAATTAGCATAAATGAGAAATTACTTAAAGGAAAATAAAAACACAATAGCAGAATCAGAATTTACTTTGTTAGCAAGACAAACATAACCAGTAAGATTAATAACTGAAAGAAAAACACAGAATATTATGTATATATTTTAGATGCTAGATATTGATAAATACATAGAATAATAACCAAAATAAATTAATTTAATTTAAATAGTATGTTTTAGATAATTGATCTTTCCAGAAGAAATACCAGAAATTAATTCTTAATTAACTAAACATAAGAATCCTTGAGATAGCAAAGAAAAATAATGATATATTTTAAAATTTATTTTTATTATATATATTCATGGAGCACATGGGATGTTTTGATGTATGCAACAGTGTAAAATTATCAAATCAGGATAATTAACTAAATAATAAATTTTTTTCTAAATAATAAGTAATATTCACATTTTTAAAGGGAGTAACGTGTTTTTTAAAGGTACAAGGAAGGCCAGGCACAGTGGTTCAAGCCTGTAATCCTAGCATTTTGAGAGGCCAAGGTGAGAGAATTGCCTGAACTCAGGGGTGCCCAAGACAAGTCTGGGCAACTAGGTGAGACCTTGTCTTTACAATAAATCAAAAATTTAGCCAGATGTGGTAGCGCACACCTGTAGTTCCAGCTACTTGAAAGACTGAGGCGGAAGGATCACCTGAGTCCAGCAGGTCGAGGCTGCAGTGGCAGTGAGCGTGCCACTGCACTCTAGCTTGGGCAACAGAGTGATATCCAACTCAAAAAAAAAAAAAGTTTAGAGAAAATATCAGTATAGGTAGACTTTGCGGATAATAAAATAAGAAGTTATAATGAAACTTTATATCTTAACATTTTGAAAACAAGCATTTAAAACATTTCTAGAAAAATGTAATAGCTAATGTTCATTGAAAAAGAAAGAAAAGCTATGAATAATCAAATCACTGTAAACAAAAGCAAGCAATAAAAAACACTATAAATAAAACATCATGTTCAAGTTAATTTTATAAGAAAACTTGAGGAAACTCTTAAAAGGGAATTAATTCTATCCACATAACTATACAAAAGTTTCATTGTCAAATATTAGATTTAATAAAAATACAAAATTGAGAGATGCATATATCAAATATTTAAATGTCAGCATAAAATAAATATTTTTTCATTCTTGAGATTGTAATTCATCAACCCTCCTAACCTTTAGCCTCCAACTATAGTGCGTTTGTAAATTAGTACCTTAAGGAGAACGTGATTACTATAAATGACAAAAGATTTTATGTTAAAAAGATCAAGGCCCAGTGCTGTGGCTCAAACCTGTAATCCTAGTTTTTTGAGAGGATCCCTTGAATGCAGGAATTTGAGACCAACCTGGGCAAAATGGTGAGACTTTGTCTCTACAAAATAAATACATAAATAAATAAATAGACATTTATGGTGGCATATCCTGCAGTCCCACCTACTCAAGAGGCTGAAGCAGTAGAATTTCATTAGTTCAGCATCTCCAAATTGCAGCGAGCTATGATGTGACCACTGCACTCCAACCTAGGCAGCAAAGGGAGGTCCTATCTCATAACAAAAAATGATCAAGAAAAAGTTATAAAACTATGTATTTTTTATTTTATAAAATTATTATTTTTTATTATTGGGATATATGAGGGGGACTTTCCAAAATGAAACTTATTTATTTAAAAATTGTGTATTCTTACATGTTTAAACATCAGTCAGCGTCCAAATACTCTCTGTTTGATTCAATACTTCTATGGAGATGCTTTTCCCACTGTGCAAAACAGCTTTTGAAGTAGCCTATTTTGATGGCTTTTAGTATTTCTGCCATTTCTTGTTTCACCTCTTCCACACTGCAAAACATTTTCCTTTGAGAACTTCTTTCATCCAGGGCAACAACAAAAAAAGTCGCTCAGGCGAGTTCAGATGTATAAGGAGTATGGGGTTTAGGGGTCATGGCATTTTTACTCAAAAACTGCTGAACATTCAGTGTGGTGTGGGCAAGTGTGCGCATAAATTACCCATTATGAAATGGGCAAATGTTTGAAAGCATCTAAAAAAAAAAAAAATCGCTGAAGCCAAACACAGCCTCTCACAATGCTAGCCGATACACTGATGCCATGGATTCCTAGAACACTTATCTAATAGGGAAAGCATGTGCTACAAGAACTCCCCCTTCTTCAGATGATAATTTTGGTTTTTGGGAGGGTCCTACCACATACCTGACTTGTTAATATAAATTATTTTTATGACAAATAAAAAATAAATGTACAAAACTTTAAATACCTCATGAATGATCAATATTCCACCTACAAAACAAATTTTTCTTGAACTTATTATATAAAACAGAGTGATCACTCTCTTACTATAGTGCTAAATAGATTGAAGACAGATCCATGTACATTTGATGTATGCCAATATACATAGCATGCTCAATTTTAATTGTACACATAACATTTTTAAATGAACAAAGCAAATTTATCAATATAAAAATATTTCCTTACTGGCTTTTTTTTAGAACTATATCAAGGTAAATATATTGAAATTGGCTTCTAATTATGCCAGATATTAAATATATTAATTCTACTTTTGTACTACTTGAAAAAAATTAACCTACCATATAATTCAGGTAGACAAATACAACTTTTCTTTTAAAATTTCTGGGTCCACCTTCAGCTCTAACCTTTGCTCTCCCTTCTCGACATGCAGTGTAACTGCAACACAAGAAATATTGGCAGGGTTCCCATGTTTGTCCTTTGATTCATCCATTGCTGTACGGAAAATAGGTTTCCAAACTATATCCCCAAGGGTCATATTTGGGCAAGAAAAAACAAATTGGGAGCAACTTCTTTCTAATGAAAATATAACATCAAACAAGGCTAAAAGCAGAGGTTATCCTGGGAAAAAGAAATGAATCAAACAGCAAGAAAAACTGTTGATCAAATACCATAAATCTTACCTACAACTTCAGGGATCAGAGATATGACTATGTCTTATTGTCACATATGAAGTAAGACATTTACATATTTATACATTTGTTTCTGTATTAATCAGTTATTTCTTTAAGTTATAATCAGAAATATACACATTCCAAAGATAACCTGATGTTCCCATACATCCAACCATAGACTATTGAATATTTTCCAAATGACATTTTGCCAAACATTGTATTTATAATGCTGCCCTAACTTAAACGCTAGCAGAGTTGTTCTCATAAAAATGCACATATAAACACATGCATACAAATTCACCAATTCAATCACATCATTTTCAATATAGATGAAAAATATTCATGTTTTAAATCCCAGGAAAAATTGTTTTTCTCCACTTTTTTTGGTCATTCTTAATATTTAAGGATTGTTGCTCTTAATATATAATTTTCTAAAGATGTATATTGATCATCAATTTAAACATTGTATATAAGTTTTAAAACACAGCCCAGTACTTAATAACTGAATACCGTTTGGGAAGTAAGTTTGATAAATTGTTTGTTCATTTGTAAATGGGTATGAAAAAGGATACTACTCCCTAGGGTTGTCAAAAACATTAATGCAGATTAAGAACAGGGTGGGGCAAAAATGTTATATGTTAATGTTCATTAATTTTTTATTTTAAAGATGTGAGGTACAATTAGATATACATGTGGTCATTGTACAGGTAAAATTTAGGACTCCCTTTGTCCCCACTTTACCTGGTTTGAAATTAGGTACCCTTATTCATGTTATGCTCCTCCTCCTTCTCTGGAAGTATTCTGCTACTGTCATTCCCTTTCTTATAGCATTTTGGTAAATGTTGACTTGGGCTCCGTGACTCAGACTGTAATCTTGTGCTTTGGGAGGTTGAGGTGAGTGGATTGCCTGAGCCCGCGGGTTCGAGACCCACCTGGGCAACTTGGCAAGACCTCATCTCTACAATAAATCAAAAGCATTAGCTGGGCGTGGTAGTACACGTCTGTAGTTCCAGCTACTTGGAAGGCTGAGGTGGAAGGATCGCCGGAGCCCAGCAGTTCGAGGCTGCAGTGGCCGGGAGTGGCCACTGCACTCCAGTCTGGGTGACAGAGTGAGACTCCAACTCAAAAAAAAAAAAATTGTTGAGGGTTCACTTATGATGAGAACACGTGGTATTTAGTTCTTTGTTTCTGTGATGGATCACTCAGACAAGTGGATTTGTAGACTATAAAAGTAGATTCATATACTCTAAATTCATCCAAATTGCTGCAAAGTCCTTATGCTTATCCTTATGTATGGCCACATAATATTTCATTGCGTATATGTACTATTTTTTATCCAGTCCAGTTTTGTTGGGCAGCATGGTTGGTTTCATGTTTTTGCTGTTGTGAATAGTGCTGCAATAAATATGCATGTGCAGGTATCTTTTTTGTAGAATGATTTGAATTCCTCTGGGTATATTCCCAGTAGGTGGAGTGATGGGTCACATGGATGGTCAATTTCTAATTCTTTCAGAAATCACCATACTGTTTTCCATAGACGTTGCACTAGTTTCCATTCCCACCAGCAGTGTAGAAGTGTTCCCTTTTCTCTGCATCCTTGCCAGCATCTGTTTTTTGTTGTTGTTGTTGTTGTTCTATTAACGATGGCCATTCTTACTGAAGTTAAGTGATGTCTCAATGTGACTTTGATTTGCGCTTCTCTAATGATTAGTGATATTGAGCACTTTTTCATGTGTCTGTTGGTGGCCCATATATCTTCTTTTGAGAAGTGTCTATTCATGTCTTTTGCTCACTTTGTTTTTCTTTTTTTTTTTATTTTAAAGATGTGGGGTAAAATTCAGGTTTAGGTATACAAGTCATCATCATACAGATAAAGTTTGGGCCTCCCTTTGGTCCCCACTTCACCTGGTCTGAGATCAGGTACCCTTATTGATGAAGTGTGTCCCCCATCCCCTGGCAGTTTCCCACTACTGCCAATCCCTTTCTTATTGTATTATGGTAAGTGTTCAGGGTCCACTTATGAGTGAGAACATTTGGTACTCAGTTCTTTGTTTCTGTGATAGATCACTGAGTAGAATAGGGTCTAAATCCATCAAAGTTGCTGAGATGTCCATAATTTTGTTCTTCTTTATGACTGCATAATATTCCATCATATATATGTATCAAATTTTTTATCCAGTCCAGATTTGTTGGGCAACATGGTTGGTTCCATGATTTTGCTATTGTGAATAGTGCTGCAATAAACATGCGTGTGCAGGTATCTTTTTTGTAGAGTGATTTAAATTCCTCTGTGCATATTCCCAGAAAGAAGATTGCTGGGTCATATGGAAGGTGAATTTCTATCTCTTTTAAGAATTGCCACACTGTTTTCCACAGCAGTTGAACTAGTTTGTATTTCCCACAACAGCGTAGAAGCACTCCTTTTTTCTCTGTATCCCTGCCAGATTTTGTTGTCTTTTGTTTTATTAATGATAGCCATTTTTACTGGGGTTAGGTGGTATCTCAATGTGGTTTTTATCTGCATTTCCCTGAGGATTAGTGAGGCTGAGAATTTTTTCTGTTGTGTCTGTTGGCTGCTTGTATGTTTTCTTTTGAGAGGTGTCTATTCATGTCCTTTGCCAATTTTTTAATGGAGCTGTTTGTTTTTTTCATTTTGACATGTTTGAGTTCCTTGTAGATCCTGGATGTTAGGTCTTTGTCAGATATACGGTTGTCAATTTTTTTTTTCTCATTCTGTGGGCTGTCTTCCCACTCTCTTGACGGTTTCTTTTGCTTTGCAGAAGCTTTCAGTTTAATGAGGTGCCACTTGCCTATCTTAGCTTTTATGGCATGGACATTTGGAGTTTTCATCAAGAGTTAGTTGCCTACTCTGATTCTCATAAGAGTGTCTCCTGAATTTTCTAATATTCTCATAGTTTGAGAATTTATGTTTAGGTCTTTGATCCATTTAGAGTTGATTTTTATGTATGATGATAAGTAGGGGTCCTGTTTCAATCTTCTACACGTGGTCAGGCAGTTTTCCCAGCAAAATTTACTGAATAGGTTCTCCTTTATCCAGTGGTTGTTAGTGGAGACTTTGTCAAAGATGAGCTGGTTGAGAAATTGAGGTTTTGCTTCTGGAATCTGTCTTGTTCCATTGGTCTATATGCCTGTTCGTTTACCAATCCAGACTGTTTTAATTATTGTAGCCTTAGTTTAAAGTCTGGAAGTGAGCCGGGCTTGGTGGCTCAGCCTGTAATCTCATGCCTTTGGGAGGCTGAGGTGAGTGAATTGCCTGAGCCTGTGGGTTCGAGACCCGCCTGGGCAACTTGGCAAGACCTCCTCTCTACAATAAATCAAAAATTAGCCAGGTGTGGTAGCACACACCTGTAGTCGCAGCTACTTGGAAGGCTGAGGCGGAAGGATCACGGAGTCCAGCAGGTCGAGGCTGCGGTGGCCAGGAATGGCCATCGCACTCCAGTCTGGGTGACAGAGTGACACTCCAACTCAAAAAATAAAAAATAAAAATAAAGTCTGGAAATGTGATACCTCCTGATTTGCTTATTTTGCTGAAGATTATTTTGACTATTTGTGATCATTTATGTTTTCATATTAATTGCTATATTGTCCTTTCCAGGTCTAAGAAGAATGATGTTGGTAATTCAATGGATATTGTTTTGAATCTGTAGATTGTATTTGGTAGGAGGGATTTCTTAACAATATTGATTCTTTCTGTCAATGAGCATGGAATATGTTTCCATTTTTTGTGTCTGTTTGAGTTTCTTTGAGCATTGTTTTGTAGTTTTTATTGTTTAGGGCTCTCACTTCTCTGGTTAGGATGATGTCGAGGTATTTTTTTCTTTTCTTTCTTTTTTTTCTATTGGGTGTGGCTATTTTGAATAGTATTGTGCTTTTTATTTGGTTTTCTGTCTATTTGTTGTTGGTGTATAATAATGTGATTGTCCTTTGTACATTGATTTTGTGTGCTGAGACTTTGCCAAAGTCCTTTATCAGGGCAAGGCGCTTTTGTGAAAGTTTCTCTTGGATTTTCAAGGTATATGAAAATACCATCAACAAAGAGGGATAACTTAAATTATTTTCCTATTTGGGTATCCCTGATTTCCTTCTCTTGTTTAACTGTTGTAGCTAGGACTTTCAGCGCAATATTGAAAAGGAGGGGTAAGAGTGGGCAGCCTTGTCTTGTTCCAGTTTTCAGGGGAAATGCTTTCAGTTTCTGTCCATTTAGCAATATGTTGGCTGTGGGTTTGTTGTAGATGGCACTTACTATTTTGAGATATGTATCTTCTATGCCTAAGTGTTTAAAGTTTTTTATCAAGAAAGGAGGCTAATTATATCAAAAATTTTTCCATCTAATGATATACTTATGAGGTTCTGGTTAGATCTGTTGATGTATTTAATTACATTTGTAATCTTATGGATGTTGACCAGCCCTGCATCCCAGTGATGGATCCTACCTGGTCATGGTGGATGATTTTTGAGATGTATCATTGGGTTCATTTGCTAGAATTTTGTTGAGAATTTTTGCATTTATGCTCATCAGGGATATTGGCCTGTAGTTCTTTTTTAAATTTTTTTGTTGTCTTTTTACCTGGTTTAGGTATCAGTGTGATGTTAGTTTTGTAAAATAATTTGGGGAGTGTTATTTCTTTCTCAATTGCCTGGAATACATTCAATACTATTGGTATCAGCTCCTCCTTGTATGTTTTGTAGAATTATGCTGAAAACTCATATGGTCCATAGCTTTTTGTGTGTGTGTGATAGTTTTTATGACAGAGTCAATTTCCTGGGTTGTTATTGGTCTATTTAGTGCTTCAATGTCTTCTTGTTCAACCTTGGAAGATTGCATAATGTCAAAAAGTTCTCCATTTTATTTTGGTTATCAAGTTGTTTACATAGAGGTGTACATAATATATCTGATAATCTTTCATAATTTTTTCGGTGTCAACTGTGATTTGATCTTTTGTGTTTCTGATTGTGTTTATTTGGGTTTTTTCTCTCTTTTTCTTGGTCATTCTGGCTAAGGATCCATCACTCTTGTTCATCCTTTCAAAGAACCATCTTTTTGATTTGTTGATTATTTTCTTTTATTTTTTTTTTTTTGTCTCCCATATCTCATATTTGGGCTTTTATTTTGGTGATCTGGATTCTTCTGCTAAAGTTAGGGTTTTGGTGGTCTTGCCTTTCCAGCTCCCTTAGGTGATTTTTCAGGCTGTTAAATTGTGCTCTTTCCATTTTCTTGATGTGTGTTGGTAGAGATATAAATTCCCCTTTTAGAACTGATTTCATGGCATCCCAGTGGTTTTGGTAAGATATTTATCATTTAAACTTGTTTCCAGGATTCTCTTAATACCTGTTTTGATTTCTGTGCTGACCCAGGAGTCGTTCAGCATCATGCTGTTTAGTGTCCATGTCTTTGTGGGTTTGGAGGAATTTTGTTGGATTGATATTTATTTTTACTTCACTGTGGTCTTAGAAGGTACATGGCAGTTTTCAAACTTATGGAATTTGTTCATGCTTTATCTATAACTGAGGATATGATTGATCTTGGAGTACATTCCATGTGGTGATGAGTAGAATGTATAGTCTGTGGTTGTTGGGTGAAGTCTTCTGTAGGTAATTACTAAGTTTATTTAGGCAAACATCAAGTTGAGGTTTTTTTTTATTTTGTTTGTTTGTTTGTTTTTACCTCAATCTATCAAGGGTTGTTGGTGGGGTATTTAAGTCTCCAACTATGATAGTGTTAGAGTCAATATCTTTTTTTTGTTTACTTAGTAGTTGCTTTATAAACACTGGTACTCCTCTATGGGTTGCATATATAGTTAGGGTGGATGTTTCTGATGGATTGAAACTTTAATCATTATGTAGTGTCCTTCCATGTCTTTTTTAATTTTTGATTGCTTAAAAGTTACTTTGTCTGATATTAAGATTGTGACTTCTGCTTCTTTTGTGATCTTTTTGCATGGAAATTCATTTTCCATCCTCTAACTTTGAGTCTGTGTGCATCCCTTGTGTTGAGATGAGTTTCTTGGATGTAGCAAATTATTGGCTCATGTGTTTTGTTTTTTTTTTTAATCCAGTTTGCCATTCTATGTCTTTTCGGTGGTGCATTTAGTTCATTCACGTTTGGGATGATTATTGAAATGTGAATGTTTATGCCTGTCATGAGGTCCATATATAGTTTTTCTTTGTTTTTCTTTAACTTTTGGTTTGATATATGTGTGTGTTTTCAAGTTACCAGTTGCAGTATATTCTCTGTTGAAATTATATACTCCTATTTCCAGCCCAGGAAAGGAGGAGGGGATGGTAGGCGTGAGTGGGGTTTCAGTCCCCTGCCCTACCCACTCTCATATGATGAGGTGGATCACCTCCAGTGAGGAGGTGCCGAATTGTCTCTTTCCCAGGTACTGGTGGGGGTTGCTCCAGCCAGGCTTATCCTGGGCTAGAGTCCTCTTATCATGGCTGACAAGCAGGCTCCATCTGGGTTTGTCCCTCTCAGTTGTGCTCTGGTCATGTGATTCTGATGTTCAGAGAATTGCTGGGAAGGAGGGGGTTAGGTCAGCCTTAGATTCACCACTGATCTATTTGGAGTCTTCCTCATTCTTTTCTGGTCACACCCTTTGTCCCACAACTGAATCCAAGTAGGTCATGGGGTGCCTGAGACTGAGCACTCATCCTGTCCATCCATAGTTTGTACTTTCAGAATATTCTTTCTGAGTCATGATCCGTCCCTGAGTAGTTAACCTGCCAGTTACAGATATTGAATCTGTTGCTCCATGGTGAGGAAGCCAGAGCATTTCCCTGCCCATTTTTCAAGATAGTGGCAGGGTGTCTGTTTTGTCTTCTCCAGTGGGGCTCTGCCAGTGGCCTTATTGTTCTCCCCCCATAACCATTGCTGCCAATGTCTGGCCAGGTGCTGCATTGGTAAGGCAGAGCTTGGAGCTGACAGTCACTCCCGGTAGCTTCTTCCCAGGAAGGGCTTTGTTGATTTTTAAAAATTGCACGTGGTTTCTGTGCTTTGGGAAGTGTTAGGGACCAAGCAGAGCATCTGTGGCACCAGATGCTTCACCAGGAGAGCTCTGGCCACTTGCTCCTGAGTCCCCATTCATTCAGCCCTCACATGCCTACTTACTCACAGACATGTATGCAACATTGTCCGTATACTCACTCACTCCACAGGGACTTGCAAGTCTGACTGGCTCTGCCACCATCTTCCCTGAGTCTCCCATTATTAATTTCCTGAAAATTATTGGTTACATTATTCCACAGCTTATGTTTTGTCCACTATTTTATTTTCTATGCCATTACTGGGAAAGCAAGTAGAACCAACAGGTATGCGTTTCCACGTCTAAGTCCTTATTATATTTAGTATGTGTTTCACCAAAAACGTGTGTTGAACACTTAATTTGCAATGCAAGTGTTCAGAGGTGGCTTCTAATAGGATGTGTTTAGGTCATGAGAGCTCTGCCTCACAAATGGAATAATACCAGTTACATAAAGGCTTGAGACTGTTAACTCAATCTTTTGGTCTCTTTCACCATGTGCTGCCTTCAATCACATTATAATGCAGCAAGAAGGCCTTTATCAGATCTGGGTGCTTGATCTTGGATTTCCCAGGTTCATAACTGTAAGAAATAAATTTCTGTTCATTATAAATTACCTATCCCATGGTATGCTGTTATAGCAGCACATAATAGAATAAAATAATCTTGAAGCTGTCACCTTTTCAGGTCTCCACTGCACACGTATTTTCGAATGTGCCAAGACACATCCAACTACAGATTAACTAGGCTATCATTTTACTTCATTCCCAGGTGAGGTTACACTAAATACATACTTAATTTTGACGAAGACATCAACATTTCCTGGGAGACACTTAATTTTGAAACAATCTCTTCTCTTCTGCCTTTAACTTTCATGTACGCTGCTTAAGTTTTTGTCTACCATTTGTCTTCCGAAACTCACACCACTGAGTGCCTGCCTTGCTCTCTACTTGAATTCCAAGGTCTCTGATAACAGATTTAAAGGCAAACAAGCAATGGCAGACCACACCACATCATGATAATGCTATTATTCTCCAAACAAATTATACCTCTGTAGAAATATTTTCCTCTCTTCCTTTTATCCGAGTCTCTCTTATCCTTTGTTAATTACCTTGTCATTTGCTTGAAATCTAGATTTAGTACAGCAAATTAAATTTTGCTATTGTAACATTAGATTCAAATTTCATAAACATCAAATAACTTTTGACAAAGAAAACACACATATAAAATAATTATTTTGATTTTAAATATTCCACAAGAGTTATTGTTTAAATCATTATTTCCTCTTTATAATCAACCATTTTTAGACCTGGATATGTATTATATTTCATTCTAAACTGGAGTAGGTAGTGAGAGGACAGTAATAGACTTAGGTTAAGAGCATGCTATTGAGAGACCCAAGAAACCAAGAAACTTAAAAAGCCATACTTGCTGTAAAAGTAGTGTTTAGTTCACTATATTTCATATATCCCTACCTCATGTTTACTATATATTTTGTGTATTCCTACCTCATGTTCATTGTACTTTATGAAATCTTAGTACTTTAAATCCTACCTCAGACCCCGTAGAATTAGGCATATGTTGGGTGCCGAGTAGTGACTGATTGTGTAGTTATAATGGCTTAAGTAGTGTTTGTATTTAGAACTCTTGGGTTATGCATTGTCAGTCCCAAATTTAGGTTAAGAGCATGCTATTGAGAGACCCAAGAGTAGGTTGGATTTTAAAAGATTCTACATTATTTTGCTATGATGACTAACTTTTATAAGTGTATCCATTACGTCTCAGAATCTAATGTTTAACACTAACATAATAGAAATAACAAAAATCACATACAATATTTGCTAATGCTAGAACCTATTTTACTGTATGTGTATCATTTAAAAAATCCCCACAACAAAGCTCCAAGGTGAGATTTATTGTTTCATTTTATTTAAGAAGAAACTTTTAGATGAGAAATCAATTTACTTCCTCTTTAACACATGGTAGAGCAAGAATATAGCATTGGCAGGTCTTCAGCCTGCACAGTTTGACTTGAGGTTCTGCACTTTTTAAATATTAGACTTTATTCCATGACTTCCATGATTTGGTTTTCTTTATACAAAAATAAATATAATTGTTAAAACTTGTAGTTTTTTCAACATTAAATAGCTTAATTTCATTAACTTGATATTTATATGAATTAGGAAAAGAAATGCTTACTTTCCTATTTTTTTTCTTCAAAAATCCTAATGCATTTGCTGGTATTTTAAAATACATAAAATTATTATTAAGTTTGTGTGTATGAAAATAATTTATTTTTTTCACATAATAAACTTCAAATTATGTTTGATCACAAAAATGAAATTAATTTTTTTCCTGTTTGATTTTCTAGTGTATTTATTTGTATTTTAGGTAAAAATAAAAAGCATGAGAATTTGATCTTAAAATGAAAGTATGCTCAACACTTTCTAGATCATTGTGGAATTTTAAAGAACTGCATTACTTAATTGTGGAATACAAATATTAAATATTAAATAATATATGTTAGGTGTTTGTCATTACTAAGTAGCAATGTATAAAAGTACCCCATGATTCTAAAGTCACTCAGTGTTTATTAATATCAATTAACAATCAGAAATTAAACAGGAAAAAATATGTGTGTGTATACATATATATAATTCAGAAGAGCTATAGAAAACTACATTGAGAATGTTAAGTGTGAGCTGAATTTTGAAAAAAAAAAAGTTGTATTAGAAAACTAAAGTTTATAATCAGGACATAGATTAAAATGCAAGATAAGAGTGACCCAGACTGATGCACAAAAATAAAGAGACCAGTCAGATTCAAGAGGAATAATTCTTTTGGAATCAGTAAAATCAAATTCTGGATGGGTTAAAAAAAAGATCAAATGTTGGAAAACTCTGAAGTTTTGGCAAAATAGTTAATATAGAACATGAAGGATACCAGAACATACAACCCAAAGTATGTTCCTTTGGCATATAAACTATTTTGAGCCAAAGGTCATTAAGACACAGCAAAAACTTTTCTCCTCTCCTTAATTGCCTAAAAATGGAAAGTAAATTTCACTTTTTGTAAAATGAATTTACATTTATGCAGAAAAATTCTTTTTTTAAAGCTGTCTCTATAACAAAATGAGAGTTACACCCAGAGATAAATCTGATCACCTGAGAGACTTATCTACGTACCACAACTCTTATGTCATACATTTCCTCCTTTCCTTTCCATAACTTTCTTTCCCCTCTGTCCAGAAGCCTCAAGTCCCTTTTCCTTTGGAGCCACATTTTTTTGTGTGAGAACTCTAGTGCATACTTACACAATTAAATTTTTTTGTTGCCAGGCTCAGTGGTTCAGCCTGTAATTCTGTGCTTTGGGAGGCCAAGTGAGTGGATTGCCTGAGTTCATGGGTTCGACACCCAGCTGGGCAACTTGGCGAGACCTCGTCTCTACAATAAATCAAAAAGTCAACCAGGCATAGTAGCGCGCGCCTATAGTTCCAGCTACTTGGAAGGCTGAGGTGGAAGGGTCACCAGAGCCCAGCAGGTCGAGGCTGCAGTGGCCAGGACTGACCACTGCACTCCAGTCTGGGTGACAGAATGAGACTCCAACTTAAAAAAAAAAATTTTGCTGTTGTTAATCTGTTTTTGTCAGTTTGATTCTTAGGCCCCAACTATTGAAACTAGGAAAAATTAGATAAAATCACAAGTTTGTCATCTACTAAGAAATTTTTGATGATTTGCCTAAACACACTGTGTGGCAATAATTATACTAACCTCACAGATTTTTTTTTTTGCAAATATTAAGTTAGATAATATATGTAGTGTTTAAATATTAAACACCAGTTATTAACAGTTAAATTTGAGGGGCAGTTGGAACTTAGGCTTACATAATATTTTAACAAAAATAAATTAATTTGTGGGGAAGTTATAAAGCAGAAAACATAACTTTGAGCTTCTAGAAAAGGCAATTGTGAGTCAGATAACATATAGAGAAAGTAATGGAAGACAAAGGTTGATTTAGCAAAGTTTGTTATGTAGATTTTTCTGATGCCTCCTCTAGGCTGATAAGAGTCTTCAGTTGGGTAGGATGATTAACTTCTATTGTTCTTTACTAGGAGAGGGGAGGAGATACACATTTATAATTATGTTCTGCCTTTTGGCAAATAAGGTGTGGGCAGAAAGCTATTCTTGTATTGTATTGCTTCTTTTCTGTTGTCTTCTGCTTAAAGTAATCCCAAAATGGCGTATTTTGGGGATGTCATATTCTGCTACTTTTCAATCTCAAAAATAAAAACACTTATAGCTGTAGTTTGAATGTTTGTGTGTCCCTAAAATTCATATATTTAAACTTAATCACCAATGTGCTTGTATTATAGGGTGAATCTTGTGGGAGGTGATTAGGTAGAAAGAATAGAGCCCTCAATAATGTGATTACTGCCCTTATAAATGAGATCCTACAGAGCTTCTTTGTCCTCTTTTGCCATACGAAGACACAGCAATGAGCTGCCATTAGTAAACCAGGAAACAGGTCCTCTACAAACACTGAATCTGCTTGCAACTTGTTTTGGACTTCCCAATCTCCAGAACTGTGAAAAATAAAGTTCTATTGTTTGTACACCATTCAGTTTATGATATTTTGTTACATATAGTATTCTGAATAGACTAAGATATTCATACTTTAAAAAGCAAGTATTTGGAAGCAATAAAATACCCACATTGTCCTAAATCCTCATATTCTGACTATTTCACAATGCACATACAATGCTTAAATTTCTATTTCAGTAACGTTGTACTATTTTTTTTCCATAAATAAATAAATAAATAAATGCAATTGGTGAATGGACATTAGCAGGAGTCTCCATGAAAAAAAAATAGGGGAGGTGGGGAAGTGGGATTGACAGTAGTAGATATCTACCTGGGGAAGGGGGTGGCACACCTCATCGATAAGGGTAACTGCATAGTGAATATTTGTGTAACTAGCCTTGAATTGTACTCCACAATTTTAAACAAAAATTAAAAGAGGAAATAAAAAAGGAAAAATTAGATTATATCCTTTATTTCTTTGACTACAAGAGTATCATATATGTGTTTGTGGTGAGAATTGTATTTTTTTTTTTGCTGTTTTGCTTAAAGAAAATAGAGTTCAGAATAACTAAAGTCATTGCAGATAAGCAAAATAAGACTACTTTAAAATACTATGATTCTACTCTTTCAGAAAAACGTCATCAGCATTTATTTTTCTTAGTATTTTTTTCACATTTTTATATTCCCACACAAACCTGTGGAGACACATGTAAAATTCATTCAGTAGGGCAATTATTGAGAAAGTAAAGGTACACACTAAGTGTATGTGTGTTGTGTGCTTGTGCTTATGGTAATATATGTTTATACAGGTGGTCAAACAATATGGCATAAATGATGCAGTAATTTACATGCAGAATTGATGCTAGTGGTGAGGAAAGAATCCTCCCAAAATGAATTATCTTTTGAAGGGTGGGTCCACTCAAGTACATTCAAAATTTGTTCCTCCATATCAGATAGTCAACCAACGTTTTTATTTGGAAGTTTTAAAATGGTTGCATCACGATTTGCTAAAGAAATGAACTGAGTTGTGGCAAACAGGTAACTGGTTCTTCCAACAAAACAATGCACCTACCTACACCACACTGAGTGTTTAACTGTTTTTGACCCAAAATGGCATTACATCCCCAGTCCCATCCTCCCTATTAACCCAATATCACCAAGTGGCTTTTTTGTTTGTTTATTTCCCCAGATGAAAAAAGTTTTCAAAGGAAAATGTTTTGCCAATGTGAAAGAGGTGAACAAAAAAGCAATAGAAACACTGAAAGACATCAAAATGACAAGTTGAGGATTTCTGGGAAGATGGTAGAATAACTAGTCAGAATGCGTGGGTTCCTGTGTGTCAGAGCTTCTCGCAGGAAGAACAGCTAGAGTGATTGCTTACCCCAACAACACAGCACCAGGCTGAATGCTGGCACCAAGGAGCATGGAAAGAGTGCAGTGAGAGTGCCTGAGGCAGAGTCTGAAGGAAACAGTGGGGAGAAGCCACCCCAAACCTAGAATGGGCTCCAGAGCATTGCCCTTGGTCTCAAGATCCAGAGACTGTGGTAACTGCTGTAGAGGGAGCTATTGATTCCATTGGTGAAAGAAACAGCAGTTGGCAGAGAAACTGATCAGACTCTCTAATGCCTGGACAGAGAAATGGTCTGGGGCAGTCTCTGCCCAACAACAGAACTGCATCTTGAAACCAGGTGCTATCTCTGTGTTGTGCTCGGGATGCTCTTAGCAACCTCAAAGAAAATTGCCTCTAGTGCACAAGCCCTGGTGAGTAATGACAGTTGCAGAACCCCAGATGATCTATCCACCACGCTGAGCCAGTTGCTGGGTGATAGACACAAGCAGTGGGAACTGATTGATAGGAGGCTGGTGGTGGTACCAGCTTATTCAGCTTATTTGTTTGGTTATCTCATTTGGTATATCTTATTCAGCTTATTTGTTTAGTTATCTGCATTTGTAGCCAGTTTTCTCTTTCCTTTCCTTCTTTCTGTGTGTGTGTGTGTTTCTTTCTCTTTTTCTACTTTTATTTCCTTGTTTCCTTTCTCCTCCTTTCCCCTCCCCCACCCTTCTTTCTTTTCCCTCTTAGACTCAAGAGCTATGCAAGCATACACACTGGAAGGTCATATTGTGCAGCGATGGAGAGTGAGTCCTAGCTGGCCCAATCACCCGACAGCAAACATTTTAACCTGTCAATAGATTCTGAATCCCTGCACCCCTTTTCATCCCCTAGTAAGTGTTCAAAATTGTAAAGAGACAGCACAACATCCCACCCCCAGCCCAACTTCATAATTGAATAAACCAGGAGCCTTGGCTAAAGGAAAGACAAATATCAGAAGTGATTGCTTTTCCATCTTCCACTGAGCAATGGAATTAAAGGGAAAGATAGGAGAACTGCTACAAATGCAGAAAAATCATCAAAGAACTGCTGGTAGCCAGAACTCCAGCAAAGAGTTAGTGCTAGAAAGAACAGTTACTGGGGCATAGACAATGGCTATCTCTGAGAATGACAGTACCCAGAAAGTACTAATGGAGATCACAGAATCATTGAATAGAATGAATAAAAATCAAGAAATGCAAGAGCTGGACAAACTAAAGAAAGCATACTTAGAAATAACAGAAATGAAGAACTCTATTCAAGAAATAAATGACAAACTAACAAGCATGGGAAGTAGAATTGACCAAGCAGAAGAAAGACTCTCAGAGCTGGAAAATCAAAACATGGAATTAACCCAATCTATGAAAAAATATAGAAAGTGAGGGAGAATTAAAATCCTTCCTAGACATCTACTCAGAGAATATGCTGCTTCAAGATCAGCTCCATAGATCACAAAAGAAAGCAAGAGTCACAATCTTAGTATCAGACAAAACAACATTTAAGCTATCAAAAATGTAAAAGGATACAAAAGGGCACTACATAATGATAAAAAGGTTTGATCCATCAACAATAAATATCTATCCTAAACATGTATATTCCCAACACAGAGGCATCAGCTTTTTCACAGCAGTTACTAAGTAAACTAAAAAAACATATTGACTCTAACAAAATCATAGCTGGAGACTTAAGTAACCCACTAATAACTCTAGATAAATCACCGAGAAAAAAAAAATTAACAAAGAGATCCAGAATCTTAATTTGACACTTGACCAGATGATCTTAGTAGATACCTACAGAGCACTCCACCCAACAACCACAGAATATACATTGAACTCATCACTACATGGAATGTATGCCAAGATAGAACACATCCTCAGTCATAAATCAAACATACACAAATTTCACAAGATTAAAATACTACCATGCATCATCACAGACCACAGTGTAATAAAAATAAATATCACCACCAACAACATTCCCCCAAAACTCATAAAAACTAAACAGCACGATGCTGAACAACTCCTAGGTCAATATAGAAATTAAAACACTAAGTTAAAAGATTTCTGGAAAAAAATGGTAATGAAGAAACAGCTTTCTGGGATTCCCTGAAGACAGTTATGAGGGGGGAATTTATAGCTCTAGGAAAACACATCAAGAAAATAGAAAGAGAACAAGTTGACAGCCTAATGAATCACCTAAGGGAGCTGAAAAGGCAAGACCACTAAAACCCTAACTTTAGCAGAAGTATCCAGACCTCCAAAGTAAATGCCCATATATGGAATAGAAGGCAAAATTGTCATAGAAAATACCAATGAAACAAAAAGCTTGTTCTTTGAAAGGATAAACAAGATTAATGGACCCCTGGCAAGAATTACCATGAAAAAGAGAGAAAAAGACCAAATAAACACAATCAGAAATGCAAAAGACAAAGTCACAACTGACCCTGGAAAAATAAAAAAGATTATTAGAGATTACTATGCACATCTGTATGGTACAAACTGGATAACTTAAAAAAAAAAAAAAGGAGGACTTTCTAACATCACACAACCTTCCAAGGTTGAAACAAGAAGAAATTGAAATCCTAAATATACCAATAACAACCAAGGATA
Organism: Carlito syrichta; assembly: GCF_000164805.1. Lineage (NCBI taxonomy): Eukaryota > Metazoa > Chordata > Mammalia > Primates > Tarsiidae > Carlito > Carlito syrichta. The sequence goes on from NW_007256785.1 coordinate 149,940, forward strand.
TTGAGTCTGTCATAAGAAAAGTATCTCCAAAAAAAGCCCTGGACCAGACACTTTTCCAGAGGAATTCTGCAAAACATCCAAGGAGGAACTGATACCAATTCTCCTGAAAGTATTCTAAGCAATTGAGAAAGATGAAACTCACCCAAAATCATTTTATGAAGCTAACATAACACTGATAATGAAACTGGGGAAAGATTCAACAAAGAAAGAGAACTATAAGCCAATATCCCTGATTAACATAAAAGTAAAATTCTCAACAAGATTCTAGCAAATTGGATTCAAGGAAACATCTCAAATATCATCTACCATGACCAAGTTGGCTTCATTCCCAGGATGCAGTCCTTGTTTTACATTCACAAGACCATAAATGTAATTAAATTCATCAACACGTGTAAAAACAAGAACCACATGATTATATTACTAGATGTGGAAAATGCTTTTGATAAAATCTAGCATCCTTTCTTGATAAAAACCCTCAAACACATAAGCATAGAGGGAATATATGTCAAAATAGTAAGATCCATCTATAATAAATCCATAGTCAACATATGGCTAAACGAACAGAAATTGGAAGCACTTCCCATGAAAACTGGAACAAGACAAGGTTGCCTACTTTCATCCCTCCTGTTCAACATAGTGTTGAAAGTTCTAGCTAAAGCAATCAGACTTGAAGAAATCAGGGACATCCAAATAGGAAAAGAAGTCAAGTTAACTCTCTTTACTGATGATATGATCCTATACCTCAAAAAATCCAAAGAAATCTGTCAAAAACCTTGCACCAATAAAGGATTTGACAAAGTCTCAGGGTACAAGATAAACATTCAAAGACAATCGCATTCTTATACACCAACTCAAACAGGTGTATATATATATATATATACACACACACACATATATATATATACACACACACACACACACACACATATATATATATAAAAGCACAATCTCATTCACAATAACCACACATACACACACAAATAAATACCTTTACATCTTCCTAACCAGAGAAGAAAGACCTTTGCAACAAAAGCTACAAAACACTGCTCAAAGAAGTCAAAGATATAGAAACACATGGAAATATATTCCATGCTCATGGATATGAAGAATCACTATTGTTAAAATGTCCATTCTACCAAAGGCAATCTACAGATTCAATGCTATACCCATTAAATTACCAATATCATTCTTTGCAGATCTGAAAAAAACAATGCAGAAATTCATATGGAAACATAGACAACCACGAATAAGCAAACAATCCTTAGCAACAGAAACAAAGCAGAGGTATCACATTTCCAGACTTCAAACATTATTATAAGGTTACAATAATCAAAACAACCTGGTATTGGTACAAGAGTAGGCATTTAGACCAGCAACAGGATGGAGATTCCAGAAACAAAACTCGTCTTTGACAAAGCCTCCACCAACAACCACTGGAGAAAGGAGAACTATTCAGTAAATGGTGCTGAGAAAACTGGCTGACCATATGCAGAAGGATGAAATAGGACCCCTACCTATCACCATACACAAAAATCGACTCCAGATGGATCAAAGATCTATACGTGAAACCTCAAACTTCAAGAATTTTAGAAAATACAGGAGATATCCTTATGGAAATTGGAATAGGCAACCAATTCCTGATTTAAAAACCCATGTCATAAGAAATAAGATACAATAGTAGGACCTCATCAAACTGAAAGGCTTCTGCAAAGCAAAATAAACCATCGAGAGAGGGAAAATAGCCCACAGAATGGGAAAAAATATTTGCCAACTTTGTATCTGACAAAGGCCTAACATCTAGGATCTACAAGGAACTCAAATGTGCCAAAAGGAAAAACAAACAAGCCTTATTAAAAAGAGGGCAATTGAATCCCATGCATTTAAAATAAAATGTATAAAAATAAAAAATGCACCCCAGGACATTGCAGTATGTTCACATTTTCTCAAGTGCGTCTAAATGGCCAACACTCACTACTGCTATTATTGCAGCTTATTCAAGTTTCTAAATAAATCTGTTAGATAATTTTTTTTTAAAAGGAGGCAAAAAGCATGAATTGACCCTTCTTAAAAGAAGACATAAGAGGAACCGATGGACACATCAAAAAATGCTCAGTCTCACTGATCATCAGAGAAATGCAAATCAAAACCACATTGAGATACCACCTAACTCCAATAAGAATGACCATCATTTATAAAACAAATAACAACAGATCCTGGTGAGGATGAGCAGAAAAGGGATTGTTCTACACTGCTGGTGGGAATACAGACTAGTTCAACTCCAATGGAAAACCGTGTGGTGATTCCTAAAAGAACTAGACATTGACCTTCCATATGATCCAGCAATCCCCCTTCTGGGAATATACTCAGAGGAACTTAAATCATTGTACAAAAAAAAAAGATACCTGCACATTCATATTTATTGCAGCGCTATTTACAATAGCAAAAACATGGAACCAACCATTCTGCCCTAAGAAACTGGACTGGATTAAACAAATGTGGTACATATACATGATGTAATATTACACAACCATAAAGAACAAAATTATGGAATTTGCAGCAACTTGGATGGATTTAGAGTCTATAATACTTACTGATAAATCACAGAAACAAAGAACTGAATACCATATATTCTCATTCATAAGCAGACCCTGAACATTTACTATAATACAATAAGAAAGGGATTGGCAGTAGCCAGAAACTGCCAGGAGAGGAATGGTGGCACACATAACATTAATAAAGGTACCTGATCTCAAACCAGGCAAAGTGGAAACCAAAAGTAAGCTCAAATTTTACCTGTATGATGACCCCTGTATACCTAATTCTGAATTGTACCTCACATCTTTAAAATAAAATAAATTTAAAAGAAAATTAACAAGTAAAACCTGTTTTGAGCAGTGGAAAAGGTGTTTCAATAGATGTATTGCATCAAACAGAGAATATTTTTAACATGATTGAAGTTTAAACATGTAAGAATAAATACAAAATTTTTTATAAATACATTCTGTGGGGTTTTTTTGTTCCCCTTCAGTATATAAATCCTATTACAATTTATAAAAATATCTGGCAAAACATCTGTTTTTTTTCAGAATGTTGAATTAGTGAAAATTACTGGGATTTTATTTAGACCTTGTGCTGAAGGTCATGTGCAATTAACATGAGATTCTTGGTTGTGCAAGAATGTATATTACTTTATTGACTCACATATTTTTTCTACGAAATAAAAAAATTATAATATTTATAAATATTATCTTATATTACCTGTTAAAACTATATCTTTATAATAAAATTTTATACAATTACAGGCTACCACTTATTGGGTCTTTTCTAAAGTATTAATTAATATGTCTAAGATATTTGCTATTTCAAATAATTTGCAAAAATCCCTGCAAGTTTGAAATGTTATTTTTTAATAATATAGGTGAATAAAATGAAGTTAAAGAAGGTCTTTACGTGCTTTAGCTAATATAGATAGTAATATTGGAAATGATATTCTTCTAAAGTTCTGAATGAAAAGTTCATTTGATTATAGCACCTATATTATTTTAAAGAAAGGTAATAACAGTAGAATTCAATACACAATATTGAATATATATACAATATATAAAAGTGTTCTATATAAACACATAATTAGTCAAAAACAGAAGTTATGTTGCATTATTAAAATATGAATTCTTTAGATTGGTACGGAAAGGGAATTTTATAAACAAAAATAGCCTTTATTTTCTTAAAAATTAAATTATGAAATATTTGAAATCTACAAAAATATATATAAAGTGATACAAGAGCTAGCCATTTCATTGTCATTAAAATTTTAACAAATGTTAACATTTTGCCACAATTGGAATCTCACCAATTCCTTCTCTTACACTCTCTCCCACAAGAATATTACTTTCCTAAGTTGGTAGGTTTCGTTCCTTTATGCTTCTAAGTATATATCAACAAGCAATAGATAGGATTATTTTGTGTGGTTTTAAGTATATATAATAAGTAACATATTGCATATGTCTCTTTTTTAAATGATATTGAGTTTGACATGTTGATACACACAGATCTAGTTCATTTCTTTTATCTGCTTGTTAGTATTTTGTCATATGCACATTTTCCATTTCCCTTGTAAGGTTAAAAATGGTTTCCATTTTTTAACTTTTACATATGCCACATGAAAAACATTCCTATTCAAGTATTCTTAGAAACACAGGAGAAAATATTTCTAGGATAGATATGTGAAAATGAAATATCCCAGTCTCAAGATGTATGCAACTTGAACTTCACTGGATAAAATATTATCAAAACATCTCTAATGTGAATGTACAAGATCACACTTCCATCTGTATTGTGTAAGAGTTCTTGTTTTTAAAAATTCTTTCCACTACTAGAATTTATCTAAATTTAAGTATTATATAGGTTTAATTTCATTGCCCCAATTACCAATCAGGTGGCTGAACTTTTTATGTGTTTATTTATTATTTAGGTTTTCTCTTTAAATTCCCTCCTCATTGCATTGAGAATGTTTACTTTTTTCCCCTTATTGATGTGTAAAAGTTCAATATATACTGTGGACACTAATATTTTGTTCCCAATGACTTCTAAGAGACTTTGTTATGTCATTGACAGAAATAAAACAGATATTCATACAATAATTTCAATAGTTGAAGTTGATTTCATTATTTACATTATTTAGATCCATTCTTGATAAACACCTCTTACCTAGGAGCATAATTATCTCAATAAACTGGCTAAACATGCTTTTAAAAGTATAGCTGCCTGATTAATAATATTACAGATAATATACTTTTAAAATTAGAATAGGCACTATTTCTACTATTACTTGTTTTATTCTGAAATATACTAAAAGTTTTAGGCCATTAAATAAGGCAAGTAAATAAAATGATGGTTGTAAAGATTAATAAGTAAAATAAAACATGTCTTACTGATTAGTTTTTGTTCACGGAAAATGCTAAAATATATATAGACTATACATAAGAATAAGTTAATTTACCATGTTTTCTGAATTCTATGTTGAGATACAGAATCAATTGCATTCCAATTCTGTATACTATCCCCAAGTTCTAAGAAAATAATATGAAAGAAAAAAATATTCTCAATTCTTTAGGAATAAGAGTAACAAATACAGTCCAATATTTCTCCACAGAAAAATATAAAATATTAATATTCAGAAACTTCAAAGACTTCAATCAATGGAGCAATATATTATATTCATAAATCAAATAAATCAGCATTTTAGCGTTATTAATTCTCCACAAACTAAGCACCTTTTCTTTAGACATCTTTTCACCCTGAAAATGATTAACTGTATCATTCTGTCAATGTTAGCAAATTATTTTTCTTGTGACTTGACATGTTGATTTTTAAACTTCTATAGGCATGCAAAGTTCCAAATATGGGTAAAATCGAATTTAGAAACATAGAACAAAATGGGAGGTATTTCTATATGAGATATGTAATCTTATTATAAAACTACATTTAGTTATGAGATCAGGGTGTCTGTGCAAGACTATATAAATAGACTAATCAAAGAAAATTAGGGATCCCCAAACAGAAACCCACCCACACAGACATAAGACATATTATCAATAAATTATTGCAGAGCAATGAGGGAAGTGGTGGTCTATTCAAAATGGTAGATAAGTGAGTTTGGTGTTGATAACTCGAAAGAAAACAAAAGGCCCATATATCATAGGACACGCCAAAACCAATCTCAGTAGGATTGCTAATTTAAATGTGAATGGTAGAGCAGTAACATTTCAGGAAGATAATATTTTTAAAATGCCTTCATGTTCTTGGATATAAAAAGATGTATTAACCATTACATAAAAAACATAAAATGTAAAATAAAAAATGATAAAGTGTATTACATTAAAAGTAAGATACCGTTAAGAGAATGAAAACCAAGTCATAACATCAGAAATTATGTTTTGAAAAACATGTAACTGACCAAAAGCTTATTACCAGAGTATGAATAACATCTACAAATCAATGGTGAAAATATGAGAAACAGAAATAGAAAAATGAACAAAAAATATGATCAGGTCCTTCACAACCTATATATCAAAATGATTTAAAAAGAAGGTACTCAATTTTTGTATTAATCAACATACTAAATTACAATGTGATAGTACCTCACATTCTTCAAAATGGCTAAAATTGTAAAGAACTATGGGTGTGCTGACAAAGATATGAAGTAATGGAACAAAAGTACTTTTCAAGGAGGAGTGGTAGTTGGGATAATCACCTTTCAAAATATCTAAGAGTATCTATTCACAATGAAAATACTCAGAAAAATGTTATTCATTTATACATATTCTACAGAAGCAAGCATATGTACATAAAAAAACACAGATGAGTATATTCATAGAAGGACTAAATGTTATTTTCTCAAAGTTGAAATCATCCAAATTGCCATTTTTTTGTAGAAATAGTAAATTGTGATATGTTCTTGGTGTTGAGCAATAATAATGGTTAAGATACAGCTACAATAAGGGAAATAATCTCACTGGCATACAGTTCACCTTAAAAATTAAAATGATCAATTAAACTTAAATTTAAAAATAATGTTAAAAATCAGCAAGGGGTGGCAATATCCTAAAAAAAAAGAAGCTTTACATATCTTTACTTTGAAATAAATCACTGAGTACTGAGCACTGTCTTCTATTTGTTACATTGTGTATGTTAAAATAAAATAACTCTGCTAAAGTAATTGAAAGAGGAAAATAAAAAGAATCATTAAGATAATACTGCCAGCCGGGCTCGGTGGCTTAGCCTGTAATCCCGCGCCTTTGAGAGGCTGAGTTGAGTGGATTGCCTGAGCCCGCGGGTTCGAGACCCGCCTGGGCAGGCGAGACCTCATCTCTACAATAAAAAAAAAAAAAAAAAATTAGCCGGGCATGGTAGCGCGCACCTGTAATTCTGGCTACTCGGAAGGCTGAGGTGGAAGGATCACCGGAGCCCAGCAGGTCGAGGCTGCGTTGGCCGGGAACGGCCACTGCACTCCAGTCTGGGCGACAGAGTGAGACTCCAACTCAAAAAAAAAAAATGATAATACTGCCATTAGATAAAATAGATTTTTACTTCTGATTAAATAAAATATTCTTCCATAGATTCGTGATTAAAAAAAAAAGTTGTTCATTTACTTATATATTTCTTTCTTGACCAATTATGAATTTAAGGTCTTTGAACCTCTTCTTTGTATAAATAATACTATTATTAAAATATGGAATCACTTGAATATAACTTCGTGATTATTTTTAACAAAGTGCCTCCTTACTCAAGCTACAGCATAAATTCATATATTGAATGGGGAAGCATTGCTTAATATTAGTATCACAACAGATTACTGTGTTCACAACTAGTAAATGTTAATGCAGAAATGAAAAGGTATAGTACTCTGTTAGAAATATGTTAATAAAGAAACAAAAATGAACTCTTAATCAATAGCTATTATATTATCATAATTATTTCTTTCATATTACAACTCACCCATTTGTTGACATTTATAAACACAACCTTATTTATGGAAATAGCATTTACTTATAATTTTTTTACTCATTTTCCATACTGTAAAAAAACCCCCCAAAGCTTTCATATCACTCAATTTAACTTGCATCCTAGGCAATTAGGTGACAGAACAGCTTGTAGATAGCTAGAAGATTGGGGGATCAATGTAATTTTTTAAAAATTGTTAAACATTTCAATAAGAAGACTGTCAGATTTAGCTGATCATAGTATCCTGGGTCTTGAGATTCTGTGACTGGAAAGAGATCATAGTCAAAGGCCCTGATTCCTTTGGGAGACCCAGAACAAAACTCTTCATTAGAAACTAAAAGTTTTAGACTAAAATTAACATCTTCAGCAATGGTCAAATTTCAAGCACTTCATAGCAATGTGTGGCTACTTGTACCCTATTGTACTGTAAAATTATAAAACATTTTTATTAACACACTTCTGTTGGCAGAACTGGTCAAAACTATCTGTCAGACAAACGAATTTGAGATAAATCTTATTTCCATTAACTGGTGGTTTTGGCAGGGGGAAAAAAAGCTATTGCCTGTGTATAGGAAAATATAGAGAGTATGTGGCGAGACAGTGGAAATTAATACTGCACCTTGGATCACAGTGGAGACAGAAATACATTTTTCCTCCAGAAAGTTCTACAAATGTTAAAGCATATTTAGACTTAAAAATTCAAATATTATTAGACAAAATAAAGTAACATAAAATCATTTTCAGGAGACAATGGTAGATGCTTAGCTGAAACCCAGTATTTTCTAACTCCTCTCTGTCAAATTTCCAAGTATATTATCATCAATATTTCAAGTTCAGGGTAATAATCAAGTTTGACCTCAGTCAGTTGTAGCAATACAATTTGCTTCTTCCTAAGATTTAACAAATTTTTACTTTTTTGGATAAAAAAATCATTTTTAATAGAAGGAGTAATTATCAAACACATGTTAATCAAACAGGCATAACCCATAAAACTTAATAGATGCAAATGAAATTGTGATTTTTTTTTGCTGAGAATATAGTTGGCTACACAGAAGATATTAAGAAATGTCAGGTCATTTAAGAGAAATAACTGAGCACTTCAGCAAGTTTTAGGTAAATTATAAAACCAATAATTTGCTAGATAAATGACTAAACCAATATCACGACTAAAGAGAGGTGCATCTAATAAAGTTTCCAAAATTTTACTTTGTTTTTGCCCAATTGTTTGTTGTTGACTTGTTTTCTTGAGAAATCAAGTTAGAAAATTTAATTGGAAAAGTATTTAGAACTAAAATACAATTATATAAAGCATATTATATTGGAAGATAGGAAAATATGAAAGATCTTCTGATAATTACTTACTCATTAAAAATTTTGTTATTTAAGGAAAATTATTTACAGAAATTATTCTTACTTTTTTTTTTTTTTTTTTGAGTTGGAATCTCACTCTGTCGCCCAGACTGGAGTGCAGTGGCCGCTCCCGGCCACCGCAGCCTCAACCTGCTGGGCTCCGGAGATCCTTCCGCCTCAGCCTTCCAAGTAGCTGGAATTACAGGCAAGCGCTACCATGCCCGGCTGATTTTTTGATTTATTGTAGAGATGAAGTCTTGCTGCCCAGGCAGGTCTCGAACCCACCAGCTCAGGCAATCCACTCACCTCAGCACATGGATAAGAATATTGTGAATACTCTTCAATTATTCTATACGGTCATATTTAACGTAATTCATGTAAAAATCCCAAAAGTTTTACTCATGAAAGTAGTCAAATATTCAAATTACAAAGACAGCAGAAAGCAGTTCTCAAAACACTAACAAACAAAAACAGAAGCTAAATTCTACCTGATTCTATCAGATACACAATATATAGCACTCTATAATGATGACGGAAGATTAAAAATTGCCAGGAGCAGTGGTTCATGCCTGTAATCCCAGAACTTTGCGAGATCTAGACAAGAGGATTGCTTGAGCTTGGGAGTTCAAGACGATCCTACACAACATAAAGAGACCTCACCTCTACAAAAATAGGAAAATTAGTCAGACTTGGTGATAACTCCGGTAATCCCAGATACTTGGTAGGGTGAGGTGGGACATCACCTAAGCCCAGGAGTTCAAGGCTACAGTGAACCATGATTGTGCCACTGCACCCCAATCTGGGCAACAGAGTGAGACTCCAACTCAAAAATAAATACCTAAATAAAATAATAATAACATCATTGCTTTAGAAATAACCTAACAAAACACAGAAAGATATCAAATATCATATAGCTTATGAATATAACTATGTGTATGTGTGAAATTTGTGTATAATAGAGTTGGCATGGCATTTCATTTGGGAAATGTGGGTTTACATAAGAAATATTATGGGAACACATAGAAGCAGCTACCATGCACATATGAAGTGATTTTCTATTTCAAATTATATGCAAAATTAAATTAAAAAATTAATCATCAAAATTAGACATAGATATGAAAAATAAGACATTATAATATCAAAATATAGAAAATCTTTTTTCTCGGAACAAAAAACCACAGAATTTATAAATAAAAGCAAGAATTAGTGTAAATGTGAACTTGATAACATTCTATAGTACACTTAAGACTTTCTGAAGAACAAAACTTTTTGCGTAAGACATGCCCAAATTTATAGTAAAGGCTGCTATTTCTAAAACATTTAAGATTCATTTTAATGTATAGAAAGTGATTGATTTCTACTAATTTTATAAAGAACAACAATCTAGATAGGCATTGCCTTTGTAAAGACATTTTATTGAAGATATGATCCAAAGTCCAATAGATTTATTTTTTTAAAAGTTCTTGAGATGATTAGCATTCAAGTAAATAAGATATAAATCAACAATTTATCATGTTCATTACTTAGGTGAAAAAGAATCACCCTGGAGTGTGATAATATTGCATTTCTCTTTTTGGAGTATGTGGTTATATCCATCCACTCTCATGCATCCTAGGGGAAACTGTAATTAGTATGGCCATTCCAAAAAGCAGTACTGAAGTTTATCCAATAATGAGCTGAATAGAAGGGTAGAAAAGCAAGATTTAGGAAAACAATCCTGATACTAATGCAAAAAAATTGAAATATGATGGTTGGAAACTTTATATAGGGTCATCAAATAAAGTAATATATTATTAAGTTGTTGGAATTTCACGATCTGACTTATAAGATCACATATGAAAATGAATAGACATTGGGTACTAGATTCTCTACAATGTGGAATGAAGGGGAAAATTTGTCACCTAACTGTTGATCTGCAAAACAAACAAACAAAATATACACTGTTAAGAGCAATACTGTATTTCTCATTTGATAAACTTCTATTCAGCTCTATGGCCATTGTAGCAATGGCATTTTTAATGTTTAAATTTATTCTTTTTCTCCTTTCTTATTTTTGGTCATGTTACCATTTTTTACATAAAATTAAAAATCACAGTATAAGAAAATCAATAGGACTCTGGCCTGTAGACATTTTTTTCTGAAAAGAAGCTCGAACTACAATTTCTTAAAGAACTCCACTAAAATAAATCTTTCTGATTTTCTTTCTTTTTTATTTTTTTCTTTCTAAACATGACTTCAGGGAGAGGAAACTTTTATTTGTGTGCCAGTAGCTGATGATGTGTGAGGTTAACACTACACACTCTTGCAAATGCATTGTGTTTTGCTTTGAACTAATTACTGATCGTTGCCTCGTAGCTCTTCTTTTTAAAAAAATCAATTATATAAAAGTAACTCAGTTTGTAGCTTTAGGATATTTTCATCACTTATATACAGGAAAGTCAAGTGAAATATTTGTATTTGTGTGTTCATGTTTACAACCAGGATTTGTAAAAATTGACACAGAGTTTTTATTAAGCAGAAATGTTTCTTCCCGCCCTCTCTCTTTCTCTCCTTCTTGTCTCATTAAAAAAAAAAATTGTTTTTGTTCTCTCTCTCTCTCTCTCTCTCTGCCTTGAATGTATTTTAGACTCAAAAGCCCAATTCTTTGAAAAGATTAAAGACATATATGTCTCCAAGTAAAATCTTCCTTGTTTTTTGACATTTCTTCCTTTATAAAATAAGCCATTGATATTTTTGTACATTTATCTAAAAGTATAGCCTAGAAAAAACCTCAACCTGCGTTGCAGATTATAAATTCAAGAACTCACCCTAGTCATTATTCTATCCATACAGCATATAATAACAGCAACAAAACAAGAAAGGTAATATTTAGCAATTTTAAAATACTTTAAAACCAGATCAGGGTTGCAAGAATGTTTTATATTACATGTAGAACTGAAAGTTGACAAATAAGTATTTAATATTTGAAGATACTTTAGGGATAAAATGCCTTTTTAGCTGTCAAGTACACAAAGATTATAACAAATACATATTTTTTGAAAAATAAATGCATAGATAATCATTTATTGGAGTCCACAACACATACTTTATGAAGTTTAAGCAAAATAAAATCATTGCGTGGTAGTTTATAGAAATAAAAGCATACAAGGGCATGAACCAGGGTAATTTCTGTGCTATCAGGTAGAAACTCAAGTTTTGTCATTTGGGGATCTGATAGAAACACAGATACACACACACACACACACACACACACACACACACAATGTACACAAAATCTCAATACCAACTGCTTTCTTCACATATAAAATTTGATTACATATTTAATTTCCAAGAAAAATATTAATTGAGCTTAAATTAAAATCAATTTCCTAGCACCATAATTGATAGTCCTGGAGTAAAATTTTTCACAAGCAAAACCAATAGATATCTAATGTGTTCCACTCATTAACTGCCTGCCAGCTGTCACACTGGAACACGCTTTTTTCCAGTCATAGAATTTTATACATATCTATATAACCCGTGAATATTATACATTGTTATTGTAATATGCAATCTAAGCACCAGTAAAACATAAAAGGGAAATAATGATAAAGTTATAAGACTTTTTATAAGAAATACATAAATTTAATATACATAAATATAAATTAAATTTCGTTGTGGAGAAAATGCTTGATTAAAGGAGTAATCAAAATAGGTGAGATTAAACATGAGTATCTTTGAGCATGTAGGAAAACAAATAATTTTTAAAATACATTTGTTTCTTTAAATCTTTTTATTCAAATATTTTATGTGATTAAAAAAGTTAAAAAGTCTACAGTATTATCTGAAAATAGAAAAAAAATGTTGAATATTTAAGAAATTAAAATGATGAAGAAATTACATATTTTGTGAAAAATTTAAAGTAACAATCATTATTGAATGGTAAAAGTTTAGTGCATTACTGGGTTGATATTAACATAGTCATAGGATTAAGAGGCAGAGGTGAGAATTTTGGTTATGAATCTCTTTGCTAATCAAATAGTACAATAGTACCAGCAAAGCAGTTCCCCTAAAAAAAAAAAAAAAAAAAAGTTTAAAGTCACATATATTTTAAAATCTACATATAATGTATTTATTGCTCTGTCTTAATTTAATTATTTTTGACAGACTATAAACATAATATTTACACATTATTTAATTAATTTATTAAGTTAAATAACTTGAGTTGTGTGAGCTCATACAAAACATACGCAAGATATTTTTCTATATAGGAATAAAATACTGAACTTTAAAACAGACAGAAGATTTTATTTTCTTGGAAGTATCATTCTACTGGTGATTAAAGCATGCAGACATAATAAATAATAACAGTAAACATAATAAATAATAATACATGCAAATTATTTCCAAAAAATAATATAAAATGGAATGGGGTGAAACAATTAAATGTTCTGTTGGAGATTATTGTAATTTTAAATAGAGTGGTCACAGTAGCTCTTGTTAAGAAAATGGAAGTCGAGCCGGGCTCGGTGGCTCAGCCTGTAATCCCGCGCCTTTGGGAGGCTGAGGTGAGTGGATTGCCTGAGCCCGCGGGTTCGAGACCCGCCTGGGCAGCGAGACCTCATCTCTACAATAAATCAAAAAATCAGCTGGGCGTGGTAGCGCATGCCTGTAATTCCAGCTACTTGGAAGGCTGAGGCGGAAGGATCGCTGGAGCCCAGCAGGCGAGG
>NW_007256785.1:163521-190524 GCF_000164805.1 Carlito syrichta
TGAACTTTAAAACAGACAGAAGATTTTATTTTCTTGGAAGTATCATTCTACTGGTGATTAAAGCATGCAGACATAATAAATAATAACAGTAAACATAATAAATAATAATACATGCAAATTATTTCCAAAAAATAATATAAAATGGAATGGGGTGAAACAATTAAATGTTCTGTTGGAGATTATTGTAATTTTAAATAGAGTGGTCACAGTAGCTCTTGTTAAGAAAATGGAAGTCAATCAAAAACTAAAAGAGATAGCGAGAATTCACTCTGTGGATATCTACAAGAAGGATGTGTATGATAGAGATAAAGCATAAGCCCTAAAACCCTGACATAATGGAATATGTAATATAAAATAGACTCAGAATTACATAGTTTGAGTTGCTGGATGTGTAGAGAAAAATAGGCTAAGTTGAAATAACACAAAAAATGCTTAATAAGCAGGATTATTTTTTTCATAAAGAAAAAAATATGCTAGAAGTATTCAAGTCCTAGCACATCATAATCAATTTCTAATTGGGAAGAAAACTTTTAAAATAGACTATAATGGAAAATATTTTTCTGATCTCAATACAGAAAATAATTTTGTGGAGGGAAAAAAAGCTCTCACTAGTCATAAATAAGAAGCTATACAAATACAACATTAAATCTAAAAACTACTTTTGTTGACTAGAAGTGTAAGAGAGGATGAGAACATTGATACTGATCAATAGATTTTCAACTGAGACATATTTTACAGCATGATTAATGCAATTCATGATAATATTCTGTGTTTTTGAGAAATACTAAGAGAATAGATTATCAGTATTTTCACCACATAAATGATAATTTTTTGAGATAACATATGTTAGTTAGATTTAGTGATTTCACAATGAGTATATATTTCAAAACATTGTATTGTATATGACAAACATATACAAAATATCTGTCAATTGAAAAAATAAAGTATTTTTAAGAAAAGGTATCTTTTCTTTGGTCTTGATATTAGAGGTAAAGCTTTCATTTACTAGCTTTGGGTATGATGTCATCCACAGGTTTTCATATAAGGCCTTTATTATATTGATGTTCTTTTCTTCTATTTTATTTGACTTTTTACCATTAAAAGTTACAGAATTTTGTCATGCTTTTTCTGCATCAATTAAGATAATCATGTGATATTTACCCTACTTTAGGTTAATGTGGTTTGTTACATTAATTGATTTTCACAAATAGAACCATATTTTTATTCCAGAAAAAAAAAAACAAATTAGTGTATAGTCTTTTAAAACTACTGTTAAATTTTATATACTAGTATTTTATTGATAATTTTTTTCATCAGAAGTCAAGACCATAGGTCTTCATTTCTTTTCTTGTAGTATACTGAAGTCTGACTTTGGTATCAGGGTAATGCTGACTGCACAAAATGAGTTTAGAAGTATTTCCTCCTTTTTAATTTTTGGTAGATTTTTATAAGGATAGATGTCAATTATTTACTTATTTTTGTAGAATTGTCCAGAATAGCCTTTTGGCCCTGGGCTTTTCTTTGTTGTGAGATTTTTTTATTATTGACTCAATCTCTTTACTATAACATTTAAAGACATGTTTAGATTTTCTGTTTCTTTATAATTCAATAACTGTAGGTTCCATATTAAAGTACTCACTATTTCCATTTTGTTAATTATTGTTTGTATGTACTATATTTATTTTCTCTTTCCTTCTCTTTTTGAATTTCTTTGTATTTTATTGATGTTTTTATTGTAATATTCTTTATTTTTTTCATTTTCTTTTGTGTTTCTTTTAATATTATTTCATTTGTGACTATAATAAGGATTATATAAAAATCTTATAGTAACCTATTTTAATTGATTATTTAACTTCAAGTGCATATCAAGTCTACTCCCTTACATCTCCCAAACACACTTTATTGGTGACAAATTACATCTTAAATTTTTTTTAACTTATTGACAGATTTATATTTATATGTATGATTTTATATTCTAAATCTCACAAAATAATTGAATGTAATTATATACAATCATTACAATATTATAAGAATTAGTACTTTGTATATTTATTTTAATAATAAGCTTTTTTGGTATGCTTTCATATTATTGTGTAACATATTTTCATTTTATCTTAAAGGACTCCCTTTAGCAGTTCTTGCATAGCAGGTCTAATAGTGATGAGCTCCCTTAGCTTTTGTTTAACAGGGAAAGTCTTTTGTTCCTGTATATTTGAAAGTCAATTTTGCTGAACACAATATTCTTGGTTAACAGTTTTTCATTTGTCTGTTTTAAATTTTAGCAATTTGTCTATCATTCCATTTGTCTATTGCTTGTAATGTTTCTACTGAGAAAACAACTGTTAATCTCATGAAAACCTACTTGTAATAGTGAATCACTTGTCTCTTGTGTCTTTCAATATTTTCTCTTTTTCTTTGAATTTAAAAGTTTGATTATAATGTCTCAAATTTTGGGAGGTTCATATTAGATGGAAACTTTTACCTTCTTGAATATAGATGTCTTTTTTTCCTTCAGATTTTGTTTTGGGCCCCTATTTCTTCAAATAAGCTCTCTTCCCTTTTTTTGTCTTCTTTTTCTTATACTCCTGTAATGCATATATTGTTCTGTTTGTTGTTGTCCATAAGACTTTCTTCATATTTTTTTTTCTTTTTATTCCTCTCTAAATAATTTCAAGTGTTCTTTAAATGTGCTGATTCTTTTCTTCTGCTTAAGTCTGCTGTTGAGCCTTTGTAGTTAATTGTTAGATGCAGTTCAGTTTTTTATGCAGTTATTGTATTCCTTAGCTCCAAAGTTCTGTTTGGTTTTATTTCATGGTTTTTAGCTTCTTGCTGCTATTGTTATTTAGTTCAAACATTGTTTCTCTGATTTGCTTAGTTTTCTATTAGTGTTCCCTTGTAGAACATTGAGTTTCTTTAAGATTAGGTCATTGTATAAGTGAAGTTTTTGGGTCTCCCATTGGTCCTCACTTCACCAGGTTTGGGATCAGGTAACCTTACTGATATTATATACCACCCCTGCTCCTTTCCTTGGCAGTGTCCTGCTTCTGCTTATCCCTTTCATGTAGTATTATGAATGTTCATGGTTCACTTATGAGTGAGAGCATGTGATATATATTTTGTGTTTCTGTTCTACATCACTGGTATGTTAGACTCTAAACCCATTCAATTTTTTTTTTAGTTAGAGTCTCACTGTGTTGCCCAGGCTGGAGTGCAGTGACATGCTTATGACCACCGCAGCCTCCACCTACTGGGCTCAGATGATCTTTCCACCTCAGCCTTCCAAGTAGCTGGAACCACAGGCACGTGCCACCACCTCTGGCTAATTTTGTGATTTATCATAGAGTCAAGGTCTCACCAGCTTACCCAGGCTGGTCTCGAACACCTGGACTCAGGCAATCATCTCACCTTGACCTCTCAATGTGCTGGGATTACAGACTTGAGTCACTGCACCTGGCCTCAAGTTTTTAAAAAATATTTTTTTAGATAGGTTTTTATACATTTCTATTTCTTTAAGATTGGTTTCTGGAGATGTATTTTATTCCTCTGGGGCATGTTTCCATTTTTGTTTGTGTGACTTATTATTATTTGCTGTTATTTATGGATTTAAAGAAACAACCATCTCTTCTAGTTTTTAGATTCTGACTTCATACACAGGAAATTCTTCACCAATTTGTCCAATTTGGGATGCTGGGGCCTCTTAATATTTTGGGGAGGATACGTCTTTGGATTTGTGCATGCAATTAATTTCCAAATTTAGATAAGTTTGCTGGTTTATTTTGTAGGGTCTTATATGCTTTTGCTCCCTCAGGTGTCAATCTGCAGTATTTAAGGATTTTTTAAGTGACAAGAACCCTCCAAGTTCTCTGCAACTCCCAAGGGATACAAAATATGCTGGTCTGTCAGCCCTCTAAAGAAGACAAGACAAAACTCAGTTCCTCAGGCAGCTCTCTTAAAAGTTGTAATGTTGGATACAGTTTCCTTTTTGAAGGAGAAGCTGTTGAACCTTTTATTGCACCAACATTTACCACTTGAAGTAAGGGCTATCAGAGTTGATATAATTTTTTTTAAACCAATTTGGCTATTTTGGTTTAGATCCTGCCTGAGATACTGTGACTTTAAACCAATTTCTGAAGTTCTCACAAAGGTCTTTTGGACTGTGCCTTATTGCTAAGTCAATGTCTCTGTTGGGGGAAAATGTCTGGCTATTTACTGATATCACTATAGATTATTTGTATTTTTATTGGTGATTTGTGACATTCAATCATTTTTACTCTGTATATTATATTCTATGAATATTCCCTAAGAGTAGCTCACTGTGCCTAAACTTTATGTTCCAACAGTAGGGTTTATGACAAATATCAGTCTCCCTTCTAAGGAACTAGAGTTTTGATCATGCTGGGCAGAGCTTACCTATGTGATCAACCTCTCACAAAAACATCAGGCACTGAGTTGCTAATAAACTTCCAACACTGATAATATCTCATAAGAGTTATAACAATTCATTGCTGGAAAAATATATTATGTTGCATTTTTCATTCCTTAACAGGTATTTGAGTTATTTCTGGCTTTTTACCTTTCAAATAACTGCTACTGGGTACCTTTTTTGTATTAGTTTTGTGGAGTTCATATTTTCCTGTGCCTTTTGGTTAAATACCCAAAATTAAATTTGCTAAGTCATAATGTTTACAAAGATCCATCAATTAAAAATTGCCAAATTATGTTCCAAGATGATTGTATTACACTACATTAAAAATGTACTGAAGACCAATTCGCTCTAAGTCAAACATACTGTATTGTATGGTTCTTATTTTTGATAGTTTTATGAAATAAAAATCATACTTTCTACTTAGTGTTTGCTTATCTCTAATAGTAATAATTTTAATAATTATTATGTAGGTATTTAGATTATTACTTTTTTCAATTAAATGCCTTTTCATATTATTCATTCTTTCTGAAAATTGCCTCTATGTTTTATAATTATTTATATAAAATTTTAATGCAATCTACTATTAGTTAATTAACTTAAGGAAGAGACATAACAAAAGAAATAATTTTGATATTTAAAACTTAACCTCTTGGAGATAAAAATCTTCACTAATAGTCTCAGTTTTAAAAAAATATATATCTTAACTAAGAATTATTCTCTCAGCCTTGGGATTCCCCATTCAGGAATCAAAATAATTTTTACTGATAGGAAGAGATGGGGCAATGAGAATAGGAGGTGAGAATCGACTTGCACAACTGCATAAATAACAGTGAGGACACCATGAGGAGACATCTTTTGAATAATGCCTTTTGAATAGCAACATTAGATCTGATTTTACTAAACTGAAGCAACTATTCCTAGAATGACTGCTTTCCAATGTACTGCCTTTATTTTGGAAATTTAATAAGTTATCTTTTGCTAAATTATTTGTTGCCAGGTTCATTAATTTTATAAAAGAAATAAAAGTGCTAATTTATTTCCAATGCCTGCTCAAAGGCATGACTATTTTAAAGACTTATAAGAAGGAGAGGTGATTTGGGTAATATAAATAATAATATAATAGTCTTTAATACAGTTTTAGGCCAGTTTGTTTAGAATTCCACAGCAATTTGTCATTTTTTTTTCTTTCTCAACAGATGATTGAAGAACAACACATTATCAACAATAACACATATATGATTTGGCTCAAGACCCCATTAAAATTTCTCCCTTTGTGGGCAAATTTTATAAATTAATTTTATCATATAATTAGTAAGTACTTCGGTCTAATAATACTGAAATCTAAAGGTTATAAACCAAACTAAAAAGGGAATGGAACTCATTTGCTTAAAATGAATGCTTGTTGCTTCTTTGTATTAAATTGCCCAGTAAGGAATGAATTGGCACTTCACAGTCATTTAATTAGAAAGAGAGTATTTTATTTTGTCTCTTATATCGCAACTTACAAAATAGTGACTTTAATGGTTCTGCTCACCTAATTATGTCAACAATTAAGAGAGTGTTAAATACCAAGCAATAACTTGTCTTGTTGAGTTTGATTCATTGTACTGGCCTTCCTGTATTTCAATTGGTCCCTTTAAGTATTGGAATGCAAACAATGATATAATGAAATGATATGATAGAGATGCTGCTAATCTGATTGGATAGGCTGTGCTTTAATTTAAAAATAAGAGTAAAAATGTAATATGCAATTTAAATACATTTAATTTATTTATTTACATTACATTACATTGTATTTTGATGATTCAAAAGTATTACTCAGAACTTGGTGTTTGTTTTTTAGCTAGTCACCATTTGAGCTATTTGTGTGGCATTTATGAACGCAATGTCCTTGGGTATTTTTTTAATCTCTTTAAACCATGATACCATTACTGCTCTAAGGGGGATTAATTATATAATGGAAGCTATGTCTTAAAATTGTGTCTCAATTTAATGAGATTAAAAGACAATAATAAGATACAATCCATAAAATGCTTATCATTGACAAGTTAATTACTCAATACAAGTTAACCCTAATTATTTTATTTTTTTTCTGTCTCTCTAGCCATTATTTAGCAGTTTCCTTATGTCTCCAATGTCTTCCTGTTAGTTCTTAAACTATAGGATTTTCTCAAAGCTTGTCCATCTTTGGTTCTTATATCTTTTCCCTTAGAAATCTTATCTCCAGAGACTTACATTTACTCTCTCTCTGTTTATAATGGACTCAAATATAAACTTCTGTACATAATACTCCTCTGAGTTCTACCTTAATATTTTTAAGTGCATGGTTAATATCATTATATGAATATTTCAAAACAGTTCAATATTGCTTTATAAAATAAAAATACATAAATAAGAATATTTTTCTGAAATCTTGATTTATTCTAGCATTCCTCAGTCTAGCTTTTGATCAATCACCTTGTTGCACACAGCATTTATAAAGTTGTCATCACTGACATGTCCCAACGCCCTATTTCCTATAATCAATAAAATAAATAAATGTAAACATATATATGCCTATTAAATAGGCCTGCTGGAAAAAAATTCCTAATGCACTTTTACATTTCAACTGCTCATTTTCTTTCACCAGGGTTGGTACTTTTATCTTTCTACAAGTAGCTCCACATGCACTAAATCTCCAGCTTACACTTCGTGAAATCTTTGTGTTAGAACTAAAGGGATAACAATGCAAATATATTCACACCAAATCTCTACTTAAAGCCCTGTAACCTGTGTTTAATAGGAAACTATTGATGAAAGATATACTTAGTTGTATAAGATCAGGTGTGATCTGTGCAGTAAGAATATAGATAGCTTACATAAATAATAATAATGCTTGTCAGTTTTTAAAAATATTTACTAGAAGTGAGGGGCTGAATTAAACATTCTATAGACGTTAGTTATCTCACTCAATAGTCACAAAAAGTCTATAAAATTACTGATAACCTTATTTATTACTATTTTAACCATGTTCAGAATAAGATATTAAATACAATAATCAGAGTCACATTGCTAATAATTGATGCAACAGGGTTGCCTGATTTCAGTATATATATTTTTTAACACTTTTGCTTTTAAAAATAAATATTTACAGTAGAAAGATGTATGTATGCAGGTAAGAGTAGATTGACTTTCTCTGCTTAATAAATTACATTTGATCAAATAAGCAGAAGTTACAGAGATTATTTAATAAATATGTGCCATAATTTAGCCAAGAAACAAAGAACTCTAGACTTTTGCTTAGTATGGTATACTTCACTAATAAGGAAAATGAATGTTCACATTTCATGCCCAAGAAAATATCAAATAAAATTTAATACCTATATTTATCTAAGTTTGAGAGACCCAAGAGATTAAAAAAAAACTCTAAGAGAACTATTACTATATGAATTCCTACCCCACGTTCACTCTATTTGTTTGCAGTGTTTGTACTTAGAATTTTGTTAAGTTTAATTTTTGTTTGTCTCATAAAATAACCGATTGCTTCCACAACTGCTGCTAGCAGTATGTGAATGTTAAGTAATAAACCCCTCCCGGACATTCCTTAGCTTAGATAACAGTAGACTGGTGGCACCAGCCACCCCCCTAGGTTCTGCATTGTTTAACCTGCCTGCTTGCTAAACCTAGCTTATCTGATATCCTACCCTGCCTATTTAGCAGCTCCCCGTCAATCACAGATAGCTGAGCGGACCAGACCAATCCCAAGTGCCCCCCCTTACCCATTAGGAATAATTACCCTATCATGTAAAAACAAGTTTAAAGTTCTTTCCCCTCCCTCTGTAATGATGTATAAAAACTGCTTGCCATGCTGGATCGGGGCTCTCGTCCCTGAAGTTGCTGCTTCAGGCGTGAGCCCAGACTCGAGCCTGAATAAAGATCCTCGTGTGTTTGCATCGGAACTGGCTCTTTGTGGTCTCTCTCTCTCTCTCTGATTAGAGTCTCAGGTTTAACAAGTTAAAAATAGGCAAGAAATATTTTCATATTTCAGAAATTAAACCTAGCTTAGTAAGATAAAATCTAAATGATCCATTAGTGTATAGGAACTGGGTATAGTATTTAGTGTCTGGAGTTATAATCCTAAACAGAAATGGGTGATGACTTTTTATTCCCTTGAACAGCTAGATGCTGGAACTAAGCATAAATCTGTATGTCACTCATTTGTGAGACAAGCTTTTTAAAAATTATGATATCTTACTACACACACAGATACATGACACCCTTTTAATGGAATACTAGATGTCTTAAAGTTTGTGTTACTGAGGTCAAAGGAAAATAATCCTTAAGAATTTGAAGGCCAGATGCAGTGGCTCAAGCCTGTAATCCCAGCACTTTTGGAGGTGGAGGTGAAAGGATTGCCAGAACTCAGGGGTTCAAAAGCAGCCTAAGCAACATGATGAGACCTGGTCTCTACAATAAATCAAAAAATTAACTGAACATGGTGGTGTGTTACTGTGGTTCCAGTTACTTGGAAGGCTGAGGTGGAGGGATCACCTGAGCTCAGCGGGTCAATGCTGGGGTGGCCATGAGCGTGCAACTGCACTCCAGCCTGGATAACAGAGTGAGAATCTGACTTAAAAAAAAATTTTTTTTTTTTAAATATCCAAGTTCTTTAAAGACTTTCTTGGAAAAAGCTTTAGCTAGCCAGCTCGGTGGCTTAGCCTGTAATCCCGTGCCTTTGGGAAGTTGAGGTGAGTGGATTGTCTGAGCCTGCAGGTTCGAGACCCGTCTGGGCAGGGAGACCTCATCTCTACAATAAATCAAAAAATTAGCCGGGCGTGGTAGCACACGTCTGTAGTTCCGGCTACATGGAAGGCTGAGGCGGAAGGATCACCGGAGCCCAGCAGGTCGAGGCTGCGGTGGCCGGGAGTGGCCACTGCACTCCAGTCTGGGCGACAGAGTGAGACTCCAACTCAACAACAAAAAAAAAAAGCTTTAGCTAGACGTTTTTGCAGTAAACATTATAAACCACATGAACAAATGAACTGCCATGGGAGGGGTAGTCTATCTTCCAAAAATATAGGTTAACCTTAAAAAAAAAGATTATTACTAGTGCAGGGAAGAGTATTTGTAACCAACAGGTAATTAGGCAGTAAAAGTTGGTAGATGGAATGCTAACAAGGTGAGGGAACAGTCATTTATAATTTTTATTTTCTGATCTTAGTAACTGGGTGGTGGATGGTGGTATCACTCACCAAGCTAAATGGCACATATGATTTACAGAGATGTCCATGGTACATTAATTGTCTTGGCTAAGGCTCCTGTAACAAACTAGGTGACTTAAACAACAAAAACTTATATTTTCAAAGTTCTGGTGGTTGTGAGGTTCAAGATCCAGGTGCCAGTCAATTCTATTCCTGATGAAGACTCTCTTCTTGTCTCAGATGACTGTCTTCTTAGTATATCTTCATATGGGCTTTCCTCAGTGTGTGTATACTTACAAATGGAAAGCAAACTCTTCATAGTCTTTTCTTATAAGAGCACTAATTCCATCATGAGGACTCCGTAATAAAGGTTTCAACTAATCCTAACATTCTTCTAAAGTTTGTATTTCCAAATACAAATACTCTTGAATTGGGTGTTGCGGGGCGTATGACTTTGACATACATTTTCCTACGAGAAATATTCATTCACTGGAGATAAAATTTTTGCCATTCTTTAAGAATTGTTTGCTACACCAATTAGTATTAAAGGTAATTTTTAGACAAAACAGGAGACCCCTAACATTTTCTTGTCTAATACACGTATTTTAAAAGAATTTGAGCATCAATTATGTGACAATCACTTTTCTAAGGACTTGGAATAAATAAGTAAATAAAATAGACAAAGATCCCTTGTTTGACATGGCTTTTCTTGTAAGAAGAGAGACAATAAACAAAAATAGATAAATTAAATGATATTTTAAGATATAAAATGAAAAATTACATTTTTGCATGCAGAATGATGAGGTGAATTCTGATAACACAAAATCTTATTTTCAAGTGGCAGTTGGCTAGACAGACCATTATATAGCGATGTGCTGTAGTGTTGGTAAAAGCACATGATAAAAATGGAACTATACATGAGGAACTGAGACTGGCTTGCAAGAATAATACATCCTGCTTGGAAAAGATGCCACTTCATAGAGGAAACGAAGTAAATTAATGATGGGTTTGACTTTTTGTTACGCCCAAGAACAAGGCATTTTTGATGTGTGAAAGAGAAAATACTATGAACACAGTCACTACACAGGAACCTAGCATCTTTGAGAAATAAATAGCTCGACACATATATGTTCAAAGAGAGTGCCGCTAAGAGGGAAGTGATCAAGGAGGCTTTAGATGATACATTATGAAATTTGAAATTTTCCCTCAAAAGGTGAGACAGTGTTAAATAAATTTTAGATAGAGAATGATATTTTCCTCTAGTTCATGATCATTCTATATGTTGAAGGGGTTGACTGGGAAAAATAATAAAAACAAGATAGCTAGCTATTTATAATACTATTATAAGAATCTACCAGGAGATGATTTAAAAAAACTTATGAAGGTAATAGAAATTGTAATAGAAAAGTACAGAAAGATATAGTTCCTTAGGCAGATTTTAATTTATAAAGTGTTTTTTGGTCTAAATTTAGAATGACACTCAAATTTAAAATTTTTAATAAAATTGGTACTACATAACCAACACATTTTATTTTCTGATAGATGGTGAGTTTAGTCAGTTTGTAGCATAATGAATTTGAGATACAAGATGGAATATCAGATTGAAACACTCAAGAGGACTTTGCTAGGAATATGCATCTGCGAGATATCTGTGTATAAATAGTAATAGACACTTTGAAAGTATGTGAGTAAAACTATAGCTATGTGTCTTAAAAATAGGGAGACCAAAAATGTCAAACTCAAAGGTAATTTTACCTTTGCTTTTAGCAAATGTTTTATATTTGTCTTCAACTTTCATTTTCTTCTTTTATGTTTTCATTAGTGCATACTTTGCTAATAATGCTGAAATGAATACAAAAATTTAAATAATGTAATATGTAAAGCAATATTAGTAATTTAGGAGTGCTTTATTTGGAGAACACTGGAAAAACTGTAACCCAAAATATTTATTATTATTTAAATTTAATTATAATTAGTTTTAGCAAACACCATTTAATTGTAAAAAAACCACAATACTATTCCACCTCATATACTGTGGCACTCACATGTCCCACAGGAAGTTTAAATACCCTTGCCATGTCACCCATTTATTTGCAGGTTACTCCACAGAAAACCTGTTTCTACATTTTGCATCACTCTTCAAATACAATTTCTTTTTCATGAACACAAAAATAAATCAGCTATTTTATTTTCTCATAAACAATTGCTCAATGAAAGAAAGCCCCAGTCTCCATCTCTTAAAACACCCCAATCATCAAGTGTTTCCTTTGAAATCAACTACCTCTAATTATAGAAAATGTTTTGGAAAGGGGATCTACAACTCTTTACGATGGACTTTTTGCAAAATGACTGATTTTTTTTTTTCGATCTGTCCTCTTTACAATAGTATCTTGAGGCTCTGCTCGTCAGGAGATGATTTCTCTACACTTTAAACTGACTGCCTTATCAATTGTTTTAAGTTCAAAATGGAATGATCCTGGTGTGTCAGTTCTAAGACAAGACTTTGACATTACACCCTACTACTTTCAGAATCTTTTTCCCTGCCATATGAATCAATTTGGGTTAAACTCCTGGAGGATAAGAAATCACATAGACCAGAATTGAGGTGTTCCAAATCAAGGTGTTCCAATTATCCTAGCTGAAGTATCCAACATGTATCAGAATCTATTCAAGAACAGCAAGAGTCAAGTTTTTGACCCACATCTGATCACAGGTGTCACAGAATAACAGATGAGACCAGAACTACCGCTAACCTGACCCAAAATAAAGTGCTAAGTTGCAGAACTGTGAGTTAAATATGTTGTTTTAAGTCATTAAATTTAAAATAGATTCTTAGACAGCATTAACTAACTAATACACCTTTCATTCTCCCTGAAGAAATAATTAACTCTCAAGTGACCACAAACACTGAATTTATTACAAGGTCACACATGACAATTACTACACCTTCAGCAATCTTTGTCTTATATGGAAACATAGTGGTTGTGATAGTAGTGAAGAAAGCAGTTTGAGGACAGTAGTGCAGATTTCATTTCCTTCCTATTCTACTCTTGAAGAATGCACGTATCCCTAATTTTCAGTGTCTCATCAGCAGCCTTCTTTGGAATTCAGGAAACACGCTCCCGTCTGCTGTTATTTTGGAGCCTTTGCTATAATTAGAATAAGAGTAAATAGCAAACTCAATATGCCATCACATTTATAGCATTTTGTTCTAGCTTTAAGGCCAATCTTTGGAAAATCAATTCCAAAATTTTGAAATACAAATACTTTATATATACATATACTGAGGCTGCCAAAAAACGTATACACATTTTAAGAGATGTTATCGATGTATTACTCTTAGTTTGCTGCAATCAGAAGTATCTGGATGTTGATAGTGATCACTTTTTGTTTACCTCTTGTAATTGCAGAAGTCAAACATGGCTTGTATTCATCTACAATTTTAAAAGTTTTTTCCTTTCTTAAAAGTGTGTGTGTGTGTGTGTGTGTGTGTGTGTGTGTGTGTACACACACACCCTCTGTACAATGAATGTAAATAGTGAATGCTTGTGAAATAATCTTCAAATGGAAAAAATGTGTTATTCAGACAACATGTACACATTAAAGCAGTTGGTTAACAAAAAACACTGTTATGGGTCTCTTTTCAGATATCTATCATCTCTCTACAAGTCTATTGACTATGACATATTATAGATTTTTTTCATTTTCTAAGTATGTGCTTTCTTTAAAAAATTATTGTGTTCTTTTTGAATTTCATTAAGCCTTGTCCACCAAGACTCAGGTCCAGACTAGCACAGTCACAGAAAATATATAAATTGCATACTTATTGATTCTGTTCCATGTGCTTCGCATGTATGAATTTAGGTCATTTGATCTTTATAGCCATATATAGGTACATTTATTATATCCATTTTACGTTTAAGAAAAAAACACCCAGAGAAAAAAGTCTCAGTTATTTATTTATAATAGTCATATAAGTAAAAACAGATTTTGAGTATAGTTTACTTGATTCTAAAATCCCACCCTTGTCTCACTATGCTATACTGCCTATCAAAATCTAGCCCCTTTAGCCATATGTGCTTCTTTTGTTATTATACC
Source organism: Carlito syrichta (assembly GCF_000164805.1). Taxonomy (NCBI): domain Eukaryota; kingdom Metazoa; phylum Chordata; class Mammalia; order Primates; family Tarsiidae; genus Carlito; species Carlito syrichta. The sequence continues at coordinate 177,226 of NW_007256785.1, forward strand.
AATATATTTTATGCATGACTGGCAATAATATTTTTTCCTGAAATTAATTCAGAAAAATGGTAGCCATTTTATATTTGTATTCATTCACAGTATTTTATTTTATTGAATGTCTTTCAATTATTTTACTTAAAAATTAAAATTTATTTTTTTCATAGAACCACATAATGATCTTTGTTCCATATCACATATACAAGTCTCTCATAATCAGTTTAGGAAATAATCCAGTACAAACTCACTATGTTAATACTGGAGATGAATAGCTTCAGGAAGAAGGAAAATAAAACTATTTTTAGGTTAAATAAATGCCTATCTATAGCTTCAACTAAAACTTCACTAATATAGTACATATGTTTTTAAAAACTTCTGTATCGCAAATAAACTGAGCAAAAGTGAAAGCGAATCACTCAGTTAACTGTGTTATATGTCTTCAAATTTCAATATTTACTATAATAAATACTCTTAAGAGAATAGTATTAAGTTTGAAAATTTTTTTTTCATGGAAAGGGAATGTAGAATACATTTTACTATTAATTTAGTATATTTAAAATCTGTAGCTTATTATTGCATTAACTAAATGATAAATATGTAACCTAAATTAATGTACTATTTTAAGTAAACATTTGATAATTGCATCTGTAGCACTACAAATACTCACTCTTATGTACCATCATGGCACACACGGTATTAACAGTATTCATTTTGATTCATTGGTATGTAAAAAATTTTTTTTGGTTTTTGACTTTCTGACTTCTTCTTGCTTGTTTCCTTACTTGTTTGTTTTAGTTTGAATTTTCTCTTGGAAAAACAAGTAATGTCACCTTGCTTTACAAGTTGTTCTGTATATAGATGCATCTGAAATAACAAAATACATAAATACACATGTTATTTTGAAACTTAAGATTTCAAAAATTGTTTTTCAGGAATGCATTTGCACATCATTATAAATTTAAAGCTTACAATAATATATTTAGCTTCTATACTAACATTTATTAATTATACTAACATTTATTAAGCCAATCTACTATTACAACAAATTTAAATTATTTTTATGTGTTTATGTGTTTAAACTATCCTATTATTTTGATATTTCCATAAATATAAATTAAATAAATGCCTATTGACAAAAAAAACAGAGGTTCTCAATAATCTGTTGGTTGAATATACGAAAATAATAAATTAAAAAAGAGCTGTTGATTTTATTTATATTTTAATTCTTTATTTTATTTTATTTTATTGAGAAATCAGGATTTATTGAGAGAACAGAAAAGCTCCCACAGTGGGAAGGGACCTGAAGGAGTTGTCTATATTTTAATTCTTATCTTGCTTTTTTATAATACAACAAAATTTATATGGAATCCAATATCTTTGAGGTAAGTACCATATTTTACTAAGCTACAACATCGCATTGCCTGGGGCCTGCATATTTATCCTAACATAAACTTTAAAACTTTTGATATCATGTTTTCAAATTTTTACCATATTCAGCTGGTTTTCATTTCACAATTAAATTTTATTTTCTTAAAACTTAAATGCATTAGAGCACTTTTTACACTAATAATATTACCAAATACCAAATAATGTCAAAATACAATCTCTGTAGGATAAATTTGATTTAGTAAGTATATAACAAACAGTCACTAGATACTCAAACATTCCTAGAAGTTAAAATTAGCATTTTCAAATAGTTCAATATACCACTGACATTTAAAGTTTTCAATATGGGAAAAAGAAGTCAGACATTTACAGAACAGCAATCCATATCAGAATAAGATTTCATATTTAATAAAATAGTTTAAGTAAATAATATTGAGAGCCCTGGACTTTTATTTCATCCCTTATGCATTTATACCTCTTTTTATTTATTTATATTGAGAATGGCATTCCATTTGCTTGATGTGGATTTATATTCAAGCTGGCTATGTGTTTTATTATTTTAAAAATCAAGTCACAAAACATGACAGTCTAAGTTAGGAAAGGACCGTCTGGCATGTCTGAGAACTAAATAGCTAACTAAATGTATTATGTGGAGGTATCATCATGTCATATTCAGCTTCTCAAGCCACATTTTAAAAAAATTAAGGGTCTGTATCATTTAACTTTGATTTATAAAGCAAAGAGAAGATCTGTATACCCTGCAATAGTATATACTTCAAATAGATGCAAAAGGTGCAAAATAATTCAGAAGTATTCCTCTAGTGATAACACATGTTAATCTAAGGGTAAAAACTGAGGCTTTAAAAAAAACTAACAAAGAAAGGCATATTTTAAAACATAATATGTCAATTTTAGCATGAAGCTTTATTTAAAATATTTTATTTGAAGCATATTGCTTCTATTTCTTCTTTCCATATGCATTTTAGATATATACAGTATGTGAACATGGATTTAATTAAGCAGATTATTTTCAGCAGCTGAGTCATAAACTGAGATATTTGGAAGAAAAAAATGAACAGTAGGCAGTTTGGTATGTCACAGCTATTTAAATCAGCTTCAAAATGTTTTCCTTTGACAATTCTCTCAATTTCTTATCCAATGTTAACAGGTATAGATTGATATAATTAAGGTTAAGAAAGATACATTAGTCCCTTTTCCTACCAACTAAGTAGATCACAATTCCTAAGAACTTATTTTCGAAAGAGACAAACAAAATAAGTTCATGAAAGTTGAAAACTAAATAATAGATTGTTTTTTACAACATGTAAAATCAAAAGGAAAATTATGGTTGCAATAATGTTTATGTGCAACTCTGAAAAACAAGTTTAAAAGTAAAACAGAAGAATCCACAACTTCTCCTGGCTAAACAGATGATAAATTTCATTTCAGAGGAAAAAAATAGGAAAAGTAAGAGATAAGTCAAACATTGGTTTGGCTCTTTTTAAGTGATCTTTTTTTCATTGACAAAGCAAAACCAGAGTTGGACAATAGTTAAATGAGTAAGAATGGATTTTATTCAGGACTGTTGCAATAGAGGAAGAGACCTTGGTATAGAACTGGAATCAATTCCAAAAACAATGTGGGCAGGTGGGGATTTATAGCCAAGGAGCAGGGTAGTCGTCAATGACTGAAAAATTGCTACAAGGAAACGTCAGCGGTAAAGGAAATTCTGGCTAAATCCACCTCACAGGATCCTTGCTCAAGACAGGTAGGGGTGATCAGATATGGTTGGAGGATCAGGAACTAGATTAGATAAGAAGGCTGGTCAAATATTCAGGATGAGAAAGTGTGTGTGTGTGTGTGTGTGTGTGTGTGTGTGTTTAAGTGATTTAGCAGGATTCTTGCTAAAACTGAATTTTACAAGGAAGTATCCAAATGGACCAAAGAGAAGGTCAGGAACCTGTCTAAAGTTTGGTTAAGGCCGGGCTGGGTGGCTCAGCCTGTAATCCCAGCACTTTGAATGGCCGAGGCGGGTGGATTGCTTGAGCCCGCGCGTTGGAGACCAGCCCAGGTAACTCGGCAAGACCTCGTCTCTACAATAAATATAAAAAATTAGCTGGGCGTGGTAGCATGCGCCTGTAGTTGCAGCTACTTGGAAGGCTGAGGCAGAAGGATCTCTGGAGCTCAGCAGGTCCACGCTGGGGTGGCCGTGAGAGTGCCACTGCACTCCAGCCTGGGCAACACAGTGAGACTCCAACTCAAAAAAATAAAATAAAATAAAATAAAAAATAAGTTTGACTAAGCAAAAAGAACTGATGTTCTCACTCACCAGTGGGTGTTGAACAATAATCACATGAACACAAGGAAGAGATTGGCACTGCTAGAGGAAGTAGGGGAAGGAGGGAGGGGGAGGGCGAGAAGCACGTGACAACACAAAGCATTCCAGGTCCACTACCATGGGAATGAGGGCCATTGGGAAGCCCAAGCTTCACCTGCAATGCAACCTACCTATGTAGTTAAATTTCACTCGTATCCCGCATCTCTGATTAAATGTTTTTAAAATAAAATAATAAAGTTGGCTAAGCAAAGAATCTTTGACACCACCTTAAACAAACACAGGCATGCCTGGTTTATCAAAAGGGGATGCGTTCTGAAAAATGCCTCATTGGGTCAATTAGGAGATTTCATTATTGTGTAAACATCATGGTGTGTACTTACACAAAAGTAGATGGTATAGCCTTCCACACATCTAGGCTATATTGTACAGCCTATTGCTCCTAGACTACAGATCTGTGTAGCAAGTTACTGTACTGAATGTTGTTGGCAATTAGAACACAATAGTAAGTGTCTGCACATCTAAACATAGAACACAGTAAAATGTGGTATTATAATTGTTGACCAAAATGCCATTATGCAGTATGTAATTTTCGTAATGAAATAAGAGAACAGTTAAAATTAGGATGTTATATGTACATTTACTGTTTGTAAAATAATGTATTAAAATATATTTTGTAGCTATTTTTGTATTTGTTTATTGACTTTTTTTTGGTTTTTGTACATGACTTTTAAAGACTCGCCCAAATCATTTTATTCTGGAGATTTGCTTTTTAGTTTTCATCATTTACTGAAGAGTTTCCTTATTTACAGAAACCGAACGCAAGTAAACATTTTCAGTAGAACATATTTTGTATGAGACCACATTTACCAGAACACTTATCACATTTGGTTGTTTACTATCACTCGTTCACCTAATTTAGGAATTAGAAAAATTACAGAGTGTTTATAATTATGTAACTTTTTATTAAACGTTATTTTCCATTTTGTCTGGTTCACTCTTGCAATCCATAAGCTGCGACATAGTGTCTATTTAAAGTATATATTAAATACATGGAAGTTTCAGGCATATTGTCTCGTTTTGCTGTTTAAATTAGGTTAAGTCAATATCAAGCAAAATTAGATTTGTTTTCCAGTTATCTCCTTTCAGGGTAGATTCTTCTGCTCCTTTCACTCAAATGTTAAAGTCTACATAATTGTGCCTGTCGCCCCAGGTGTGCATGTCCATCACCAGAAGAACTGAAGAAAGACCCTGCCCTTCTGCTGTTCATGCCCAAGCATGCCTTCCAAGGGACCAGAGATCACCCTGACCCACACACTTACTTAGGCATCCAAGCACTGCTCCAGGACCTGAGGATGTGGTAGAATGTTTTATTATCTGGTAAAACAAGTTTTTGTAAATGCTCTTTTTCTAGATTTTTCTGATTATTTTTATATGTGATGTTTTTCATATGCTGTTCAGAGTAAACAAGCATAGCTCTAGAAAAGTGTGCTTACTGTCCATTTTGAATGGCATTGAATTGAATGCATATATTAAATAGAAGAGTGTCTTTATGAATAAATGTAGATTTTGCAATATTCATGTTCAATTGCTCTCTAAACAGTTTGAACTTTTACTGCTATTGTAAATGAGATGTATTGTCCCTTTAACAGTATTATTGAGAAAAAAATTGGTTGATTTTATTTTTAATTGGTTGATTTTGCATCTCATAATGTTTTTTTAAATTTTTATATTCCATTTTTGTAAATTGTTGCCTTACTGGATTTTTTCACTTTGTGTTGTCCTTGGTTATATCAAGTGCCTTAGGCGTATGACCATATACTTTACAAATAAATATAATTTTACATTTTTAACATATTTTCCAATGAATATACCTAAGTTTATTTTTGTTTTCATTCCTAAATTTATAGTCTAACACTTCAAATGTAACTAATAAATAATTGGAATAGAGCAACATCCTTATATTGACTATGACTTTTAATAGGAATATATTCCTAAAATGTTTCATTTCAGACTGAGGTTTATTTTTTTTAGCATGCTAAGAATGTGTCCATGAATTATTAATTTAATGAGTTCTTATCAAGAATTCCCACAGAAATTAATTGAAGGTCTGAGATATCAATAAAATCACACGATTTTTCACTTTAAAATGTATTAATATGATGTAATTTTTAATATTGAGCCATCCATTAATTCCTGAAATAAAATCTTACATGACTTTGGTGTCATCATATTTCTGTGTCATTAGATTATGTCTAGTGACAGTTAATTTTTCTATATCTAGTATAAATTTTAGTCAAATTTTAAAACTATAAGGTTTTTGTGGGGTTTTTTTGGTTTTTTTTTTAGTCTCTGGAACAATGTATGAAGAATTGAGAATATCTGACCTTTTAGGTAATCTACCACAGGTCCCTAAAATCATCTACCTGAAGCTTTTAATGGAAAGTCGCTTTAATATATTTATCTACTTATTAAAGGCAATTATTGTGATAAAGCAGCTTATGGATCATGATTGATTTAATTTTGTTCAGTTGCATTTTCCTAATAATCTATTTTGCAATGGTTTGGAGGCATGCAAAGCAGTCTTAGTTGATTCTTTGTTTAGGTTTTTACAGTTAAATAATAGTTATTTTCTTGTTATTTCTGTTCTTTTATTTAATCTCTATTCTTCCATTTTAACCTTGACTAACTAAAGGATGGTTGTTGACTTTTTTCATAGTATCAACATTTGACATATCAATTGATCCTATTCTATTCTGGTTTATCATCTCATTGATTTCTCATTTTAACTGAATTTTATTTTCATTGTAATTTTTTTATTTTGTGGTCTTACTCTATTTTTTGTGTGTGCTGATAATTAACTAAAAGAATCTATAGAGAATATGTGGTCATGTGTTTCTACTATTCTAATAATTATTCATATTCCTTAGTATAATATTCAGTTCTATTATACTTAGTTTTTAAAAAGTCAGTTTCAAAAGTAAATGTATGTATTAAATCACTAATTTTAATCCATGTCATTTTATAAAAATACACATTAAAAATATTTGTTTTTAACCATGCTATCTTTGATGAATAATTTATCGCTATATAGTTATCTCATAAGATATGTTTAATTAAAGGTAAATAACCCCTCAGTCTGTCACTCAGGCTGGAATGCAGTGGCATGCTCACAGCCACAGCAGCCTCAACCTACTGGACTCAGGCAATCCTTCTGTGTTGGGAGCCAGCCACGGAGGCCCACTGAGCATTAGGGATCAGGAAGGGCCGTTGACCCCGAGACCACTAGGATGTGTTCGGGAGCTATTGACCCCATTTTCTCCCCCTTTCTACTCAGCACTAACTAGATTAAGCTCCTGTGGGCTCAAAACATAAAAACTCTGAGACTGGGACGAACACAAGCTAACTTTAGAAGCTCATTGCTCCCATTCTTCCACAAACTGCAGTTTTGGCTTTTACACAACTTACAATTCAAACTTGGGTCACATCTAAGAGCCTTAATATTGGTCACAGGCTTCTGGGTCATGATCGTAGGATTTATTGAAGACAAATAAGGTGTAAATTGTAGAATATAGTTTTAGAAGACAGTCATTTTGTTGAAAGAATGCGGCTGGGTTACTTGCAGGTAGCCCATTGTGAACTTTGGACTGGGCCACATTCCAAACATTCTGTGACGGGCCACTTTAGTTTGTAAAGTAAGTACTTAAGTCTCTATAGAATTGTTTAACTTGGTATTAGTACGAAAAGGGTTTATAGGCAATATGAAAAGGGTTTATATGCAGTACGAAAAGAGTTTAAAGGCAGTCATGGATTAAAGTTTCATGGATTAGGTTTAACATCTGTTATGGGATTATACCTGAAAGAACATCTGGTGGGTTGGGAATGCCCCTCACACACCTGGCTGTGTATAAAAGACCTGTTGTAATTCCCAATAAATGGCTTCGGCACTAGACAGGGGTCCAGTCTCTTTCTTTCTCTCTCTCTCTTTCTTCTTCCCCCCAATCGCCGACGCCGTCTCCACTTTTGGGGTACCCTGAACCCGGCTGGAGCTGGACTCCGGCACTTCTGCCTCAGCCTTCCAAGTAGCTGGAATCACAGGCATGCACCACTATACTGGGCTAATTTTTTTCATTTATTGCAAAGACAAGGTCTCACAAGTTGCCCAGGCTGGTCTCAAACCCCTGGGCTCAGGCAATCCTCTAACCTTGGCCTCCCAAAGTTTTGGGAATATAGGTTTGAGCCACCATGTCAGGTCAATACTTACTCTTAGGCACTTCTAAAATATTTTTAAAATATCAGTAAAATACACACATAAAAGGCATAAAGAAACAAATTCAGGGACAAAAGAAATATGAGCAGCAATAATATTTTAGATCAAAAAAGCAATCAGATGAATTTTAAATAATTTAGCAAACCTAAGAAAACATAGTTCTATTATGGCAATGAATTAAAATAAATATTAAACTATACAACAAAAATCCCCCAAAGGCTCAAGAATTATTGACAATAAGGAACTATGAATCCAGAGATGAATCTGTGATAGGTGAAAGATCAAATAAAGAAAATTAGTAAAAATTATATTTTAAAAATAATTATCAGAGATACAGAAACAGTATCTAAACATTAATAAGAAAAAAACTCTAATGTTAAAGTAGTAAGATGACTATAAAGTAAAAACAATAAGTTTTTTAGCATGTCCATAGTGGAATATGGCTGTGACTTCTGGCGTAATTCACCTTTTCCATCTATATCTCTTTAAAATCTTACAAACGTTTCTCAAACTCCTCCAGTTTTGATCCTGGTCCCATTAAAATTCTGAAACATCTCTGACATAGACTATCAAGAAATTTCATGTCACTAAAATCAATGGATATTCTATTGTTATTGCACTTGACTGTGCATGGAAATTTTTGTCATGCATGCCCAGTTTTAATTACCATCTCAAAGCAGATTATACATTTTTACTGATAGTTGTTAATCATCTAATTCCTCTAAATAATTTTTCAAACTTTCATTAAAACATAATGCTCGCTTTATCAAAATTCAACATATAGCTTTCCACAAATCTGATATTTTGCTTTGAAATATATCTCAGTAGACTTACCATCTATTATATTTAATAAATTATACACGAATGCAACCTGTTGTCTCTTTCTACATATTATTCATTAAGTCTACCAATTTTACCTCCAAAATAGCTCTCACCACCATGTCTCCCTCTTTATTATTACTTCACAACTTATTATCATATTTCATTTAAGAATTAAAACTCTGAAATTACTAACTAAATGCTCTACCTAAAATATTTCTCTATTTTAAAGATCTAGTTATGTATTCAGACTTAAGTTTCAGAGAACAAAGACAGTTGCCCGATTGTGAAAATCTCCTTACTCTTTTCTCAAATACATAAGTAAAATTTAAAAAAAAAGCAACAACAACCTTATTCCTACTAAAATAGAACATTTTGAAAAAAATGAACTGAAAGCTACTTTGTTTACTGGAAATGATAGCAATGAAAATTGTTTTATCCTGAAAAAAAATTTCATCTTAAGGATTCTTAGTCTCATTTTTTTATAATTAAAAATAATTTTAATCCTTTATAATGAACACACAAAAATGGAATGGGGAAATTTATAGGAAGGCAAGTAGTAATAAAATATTAAAAGACTTTAGAGAAATACTTAATTCTTCACATGCCAGGGATCTAACAACAAAATGGTAAATAATGCATAAGGGGATAGTTGAGTAATACTGCTACAAATTTTACTTATGCTACTTGGAAACCAGTATCATGAAATATTGTAGATAGTCCTAAAATAAATCTGATTCTCTTTAGTCTTTCTTGTTCCTTAAAGTTTCTCATAGCTTATATTTGATAAATGAGCTTGCTAATTTCACCTCTAAAGGGATTTTGTGTTTTTTGTTTGTTTGTTTTGTTTTAGAATTGCTCCTTTTTTGGTATCCTCTGCCAAAGGAGATTGAAAAAAAAAATCTTCTAGTTGCTGTCTTTGTCAGTGTTTATTAGTTATTTATTAAGTAGTATTCATTTTTAGGAATCTACCAGAAAAACTTAATATAGAGTCAAAGTAAAGGATATGATTAAGACAAGAGTGAAAGGACACCACAGAGTAACAATTGTGCAGAAAGTATATTAAAGCAATTTGGATTGTCATTAAAAATATTTCTTACACATTTTGAGAGAGTATCAGACGGTTGGAAGTGAGTTTTACCTATAATAGTGGTAAGTACATAAAAAATAGGCAAATAAAAAGGTGATTAATAGAATGCATGAAATAAAATAAAAATGAGTATAGAAAATAAAAATAATCATTACTTACTACATAGTTCAACTATGCAAAATATTTCCATTGTAGTAGTAATGGAAATGATAATGACAATGAATATTCATATAAACGTTCATATGAATATGAAGAAAACATAGAATATTACTCTTGGGATGATGAGAAAATGGTAAAGATGAATACTTTTGAAGAGGTGAGAAAAATGGAGAGAGAGAATAAAATCCTTATCTTTAATTGGATGTGACTAGTGTCTGAAACTGAAAAATCAAAAATGTAAATGTAAGCATGTTTGAAAGAAAATAGCAAATGAATCAACAGAAGTTTGTAGTAGTTTGCTTCTGGGACAGTGAAAGAAAAAGTAGCTACATTGTTCCCCAAGAAAAGTTTCCAAGAACTTCTCAGGACATTTTGACTTATTTATACAAGGGAGGAACCTACAAAACCAGACAATTATTGATTACAAAACTGTTACTTCATTCTTACATGTTTAAACTCCAGTCACCTTCAAAGTACTCTCCATTTGATGAAGTACACCTATTAAAATGCTTATTTCACTATTCAAAACAGTTTTTGAACTTGTCAATTTTGATGCCTTTTGTGCTTCTGCCATTTTTTGTTTCACCTCTTCCACATTGGCACAATATTTCCCTTTGATGACTTTTTTCATGGGGAGCCGGCAGGATCACTTGGGTGAAACTAGAAGAATAGGGAGCATAGGGCTTTTTTGGTCAAAAGTTGCTGAACACTCAGTACAGTGTTGGGAGGGTTGTTGTCATGGGGGAAAAACGCCACCTATTTGCCGTAACTCAGGACATTTCTTCAGTAAATCATGATGCAACTTCTCATAACTTCCAGATAAAAACTTTGGTTGACTGTTTGATCCAGAGGAACAAATTCTGATTGTACTACAAGAGGCCCACTATTAAACAAACAAACAAACAAACAAAAACAGGTGTTTTGGGCCCCCCCTTGTATGTTCACGTGTTGATGAAATGGACTCCACTCTTCCACATACCCAAATTGGTTTGGCTCTGAAAACCAACAATGCCACACACAAACAAAGACAGTATAAAGGATTTCATACTCAAATTCTGAGACTTTTCAGGGAGAACAGGACAAACAACCAAGCCAGATTGAAAATGGCTAGTGACCCAAGATTCTATTGTGTTTGGGGTGAGGCTTGAGGCTTACTTGGGTTTGAGCTTCTTGACAGTGTGAGGGAACAAAACCACATAGGCTTTCTTATGGGTTTTCCCAGATGTAGGGCTGAAGAGAAAATACTAGACAGGACTACAATTCTGTCAATAGTTTGCAAATATTAAAAAATAGTCAGACTTTTTTGCACAATATATATAAAATCTTAACTAAAATAAATACATAAATAAATATGTATATATTTTAAAGTACAAAGCTATAGAATTAGGCATTAAATCCTAACGAAAATGATGTGGCTGTTGTTTTATGCAAACAAATGAGAAGATATTAAAATAAAGGGTGGGATCTTTAATGTTATATGAAATAGAATATTTTGGTTTAAAAATATGAATATTTTAATTAGATTTGACAATAAAAAATTCATTTACATTATATAAAGATTGCTGCAGTTGCCACCGAAAAGTGAAAAATAAGAAATATAATATATTCTTTTTTAGTAATTTTGATTTACTTATTAGAGTTGCATAAACTCTCCGTACATAAAGAAGTTCATATCATGGAAAAATTAAAAGCACAGATTTGAAATATTTGACATTTATTTATTGTTACTATTCTGTTATTTAAATACAGTTGCTTGAATAATGCAGAGATTCGAGGAGTTGACTCCCCTGCTTATCTAAAAATCTAGGTACTCTTTTGACTCTCCCAAAACATAACTGCCAACAGTCTACCATATGCTAATGGATTTTATGCTGTAATTATATTGTAATAGCTTATAATAAAGCAAACCAGAGGGAAAAAATGCTATTAAGAAAATTATAAGTAAAATATATTTACTTTTGTATGTTTACATATTAAATATTTTTATTCAGTGAAAATTAATCAATCTGAAGGTCTTCATCCTTGTCCTTTTCACAATGAGTAGATTTAGGAGTAGGAGGAAGAAGAGGAATTGGGCTTGCTGTCTCAGGAGTGACAGAGGCAGAAGATAATCCATGGACAAGCGGACCCATGCAATACAAATCCATGTTGTTCAAGGGTCAAATTCATTATTGAATAACTTCCATGCCATAGAAACTCTTCTAAATCATAGACATACTGCTGATAAATGAAACACATTCTAAAACTTCATAGGCTGAGATATGAGGAAGCCATTTAAGCCATGGCATTGAAAAGTATATGGGGAAATAGTCATGATATAACTTCATACTCTAATTTTCATTAGGATTTAATGCCATTACTACTCTTTTTTTTTTTGAGTTGGAGTCTCACTGTCGCCCAGACTGGAGTGCAGTGGCTGCTCCTGGCCACCGCAGCCTCGACCTGCTGGGCTCCAGTGATCCTTCCACCTCAGCCTTCCAAGTAGCTGGAACTACAGGTGCGCGCTACCACGCCAGGCTAATTTTTTTGATTTATTGCAGAGATGAGGTCTCGCCAAGTTGCCCAGGCGGGTCTCAAACCTGCAGGCTCAGGCAATCCACTCACCTCAGCCTCCCAAAGGCGCGGGATTACAGGCTGAGCCACCGAGCCCGGCATATAAATGATAATTTTTTGAGATAACATATGTTAGTTAGATTTAGTGATTTCACAATGAGTATATATTTCAAAACATTGTATTGTATATGACAAACATATACAAAATATCTGTCAATTGAAAAAATAAAGTATTTTTAAGAAAAGGTATCTTTTCTTTGGTCTTGATATTAGAGGTAAAGCTTTCATTTACTAGCTTTGGGTATGATGTCATCCACAGGTTTTCATATAAGGCCTTTATTATATTGATGTTCTTTTCTTCTATTTTATTTGACTTTTTACCATTAAAAGTTACAGAATTTTGTCATGCTTTTTCTGCATCAATTAAGATAATCATGTGATATTTACCCTACTTTAGGTTAATGTGGTTTGTTACATTAATTGATTTTCACAAATAGAACCATATTTTTATTCCAGAAAAAAAAAAACAAATTAGTGTATAGTCTTTTAAAACTACTGTTAAATTTTATATACTAGTATTTTATTGATAATTTTTTTCATCAGAAGTCAAGACCATAGGTCTTCATTTCTTTTCTTGTAGTATACTGAAGTCTGACTTTGGTATCAGGGTAATGCTGACTGCCCAAAATGAGTTTAGAA
>NW_007256785.1:190544-238160 GCF_000164805.1 Carlito syrichta
CCTGCAGGCTCAGGCAATCCACTCACCTCAGCCTCCCAAAGGCACAGGATTACAGGCTGAGCCACCGAGCCTGGCTCATTACTACTCTTTTATGTGCCCACTCAACCCATAATATACACAAAAAGTTTTATGTGCCCACTCATATCCCAAAAATGCACACAAAAAGTTTATACACTTTTCTGTACCTTCTTCTAATTTTGCTCTAAATACGTTTGTGTAATTAGAAATCATTATGTATGCATATGAGTGCATATGTATACACATATTTGCTTACATATGTAAATATGTAGATGTTTCCAGCATATTATAAAGTGTCTCAAGAGTTCAGAGTAATATTCTAACCAGTGTGGAAGTTTGTAGTGATACTATGCAAATACACGTAATTAGAAATTTGTTTTTCTGTAGTGCTCAAACTGAATTACAATTTACAGCTGAACCATAGCACATGAATTTATGCATACAATGTCGTTTTCCGGTTGTGGTATGAAATATTTTATTTTCATGCATAAAATTGATAAATATGTATAGCAAAATTAGCCTCTGTACTGTTACTTTTGAAAGCAAGGTCTTAAGATCTTTATTTTTCTAGAAGTATTAAATTGTTCTCCCACACAAACACAAATATGTCTATATTTCTGAAAATATGTTAGCATGCACAAATCAGTATATCTGTAAACTTATTTTAAGGCATATTTTCAATAAATGTGTGGTGATACATGATTATTTATTAATTTTGTAATTCGTGTTTATGACAAAACAGTTTAAAATTTCTATTTTAGAACCAAAGTGAATAGAATTCAATTAAAAATAAAAACAAAAACAGATATTGTTAAAAATAGCAAATATTATTTTAAATGATCAAATATTTTATGCCAATATTGAAGAGCAATATTTTCAGCTTCTTGTTGATTTAATTGAATTACATATAAACTTAACTACATTCGTGAACCGAGGATTTATAATGACAAAACGTACTTTGATTATTTCATATTGTGTTGTCAGTAATATCAGACAGTATAAATAGGTAACTATGCACTGCTCAAAGGTATCTCTTCATTACCTGGTGCTTTTCCTGAACGCAGCAGTGCTTCAATATCAGTGCTTGCAGAATTCAAGCTAGGGGTGACTGCATGTTTTTGAACATTGGCAATGGATTGTTGGCCATCCTTTTTGGATCCAGTTCTGCCAACTTGTCAGTTTCTCAAATACTTCTCTCCCCAAACCTAGTCTCCCCAAGTCCCAGTTTTTTCCTCAAACCCTCAGAATAAGGGCACATGGGTCATAACACATCAGTTTTGTTTTCTTTAGGAATTTATTTTCATAGAGGATAACTCTTAACATTTTTAAAAATTTAATTACCCTTTGGTTTTTCTTTTTCCCACCTAAGTCTCTATTGCTTGTTCATGCAACGGAGCAATGGAGAAGAAATACATTTTGGGGATGCGTGAGGTAAGATATAAAATTAATTGCTTTCCCCTTGTTTCATGAAGCTGTAGTTGGATTTATTCTTTGGTAGTGAAGGAGTAACCAGCAAGGTCAGAAACTTTAGAAAAGAGAACAGTTTTAAAACCTCCTTGGGCTGAGATAGTAAGGCAAGAAGATACAGAAAAGGAGAAAAAGTTATCTAGAGTGTTCAACAATATAAATAGTTGTGCTTTCAAAATAAACTAAAAAATTTTTTGCAAGAGGATAATATGATTATGGATCAGGGATAGGAGTAAAAAGCTTTTACAGAAAGATACAACAACAGCAACAACAAAAAAATAAATAAACACACAACAATGAACCCAGTGCTTTCAACTTCTTCAGAACTCACATTTAGATCCTTTGCTCAATTTTAAATCAGATTATTTGTTTTCTTGTTACTAAGTTGTTTATCTTACATATTTTGAATACTTATTTCTTATCACATGCATTGTTTACAATTATTTCCTCCATTCTGTAGGTGTTTTTTTCTTCTACCTCTTGATTGTTTTCTCTGTTGTGTAAAACTTTTTAATTTGGTGAAATCTCATTTGTTTATTTTTGCTTTTGTTGCCTGTGCTTTTTGGTCTTATTCAAGAAATTGCTCAGACATGGAACTTATTTTTTATATTTTTTTTCTAGTGGTTTTACAGTTTAAGGTTTTAAGGATTTATGTTAAAGACTATCATTTATTTTCTATTTATTTTTGTATATGGTGTGAAATAAAGATCCGATTTCATTATTCTGCATGTACCAGGGGAACCGCCCCAAAAAACTATTTTTTGGAGGTCAGGTGCCTATAGTACAGGCTTCTCCACACTATGCAAACATTGAAGGGACCCATTGACAATAGGGTAGCAGCTAGCATTGTTGTCAACGTCAGCATTCAGCTTCATTGAAATTTTTGTAGAGATTCTTTCAATTCATTTGTCTATTTCATGATGGATGATTTATGAGCACATCTGCCTACACCGCACTAAGCATTCAGTAGCTTTTGAAGGAAAACTCTGTAAACCTGTGCCCCACCTCCCCCATTTACCCAATCTCCCCAGAGTGATTTTTTTGTTTGTTCATTTCCCCTGGTGAAAAAGTCCTTAAAGGAAAACGGTCTTCAATGTGGAAGAGGTTAAACCAAATATGGGAGAAGCAGTAAAAGGCATCAAAATGATGAGTCAAAAACTGTTTACAGCAGTGGAAAAAAGCATCTTGATAGGTGTATTGCATCAAACTGAGAGTACTTTGAAAGTGACTGAAGTTTACATGTATTAAAAAAAAACACAATTTTTTAATAAGCAGATTATGGGTTATTTTGGGTTCCCCTTCCTAAATACTCAGTTATAATATCAACATTTATTGAAGAGACTGGCCTTTGTTCATTTTGTGTTATCTGTGCCTTTGTTAAAAACAAACTAAGTCTGAGCGTGATGGCTCATGCTTATAATCACAGTACTTTAGAAGGTCAAAATTTGCTTGAGCCTAGGCGTTCCAGACCAGCCTGAGCAACATAAGACTTAGACTCAAATATACATATATTTATTTATCTGGGCATCGTGGCGCAGTGCCTGTAGTCTCAGTCAGCTACTTGAGAAACTGAGGTGGAAGAATCACTTGGGCACGGAGGGTTGAGGCTGTGGTACTCCGAGATCATGCCACTGTGCTTATGTGGTACTCCGAGATCATGCCACTGTGACAGAGTGAGACTCCAACTCAAAAAAAGAAAAACAGAAAAGAAAAATAAAGAAATTAAATAGACGTCACAGTAGCTCATGCATGTAAACCCTGCACTTTGGGAGGCTGAGGCAGGACAATTGCTTGAGTCCAGGAGTTTGAGATGAGCCTGAACAGCAAAATAGACTCAGTCTCAAAAAAAAAGTCAAATTCACCATAAGCATGTGAATAAATTCATGAAAAATTTTTATTTATGAGATTTTTATACTGTTTCATTTGTCAATGCATCTGTTTATATGCCATTACCAGGCTGTTTTGATTAATATAGCATTGAAATATATTTCAAAATCAGGTACTGAGATGCCTGGAGATTTTTTTTTCTTTGTGTTCAGGGTTGCTTTGGCTATCTGGGGTCTTTTGTGGTTTCTTATGAATTTTAGAATTACTTTTTTTATTTCTGTGAAAAATTTATATGGAATCAGAGATTTCATTGAATCTGTAGATTCAAAATCATTTTCATGATTAAAAAATTTCAACAAATAAGTATTGTACCTCCATAAATTAAGCCCCTATGTTAAAAACACATAGCTAATACACTCAGTAGGGAAAAGTTGATCATTTTTCTTTTAAGATCAGAAACAGGGCCCGGGTTTGGTGACTCAGCCTGTAATCCCAGCACTTTGGGAGGCCAAGAAGAATGGATTGCCTGAGACTGAGGATTCCAGACCAGCCTGAGCAATTTGGTGAGACCTCCTCTCTACAATAAATCAAAAATTAGTCGTCTGTGATAGCGCGTGAATATAGTTCCAGCTACTTAGAAGACTGAGACGAAAGGATCGTGGGAGCCGAATATGTCGGCACTGGGCTGACCATGAGTGTGTCACTGCACTCCACCCTGGGCGACAGAGGGAGACTCGAACTCAAACAAGACAAAAATCAGCCGGGCTCGGTGGCTCAGCCTGTAATCCCGCGCCTTTGGGAGGCTGAGGTGAGTGGATTGCCTGAGCCCGCGGGTTCGAGACCCGCCTGGGCAGCGAGACCTCATCTCTACAATAAATCAAAAAATCAGCCGGGCGTGGTAGCCATGCCTGTAATTCCGGCTACTGGGAAGGCTGAGGCGGAAGGATCGCCGGAGCCCAGCAGGTCGAGGTTGCAGTGGCCGAGAGCGGCCACTGCACTCCAGTCTGGGTGACAGAGTGAGACTCCAACTCAAAAAAATAATAATAATAATAATCTGGGAAATTATTACTTTTATTGAAACAAAATTTTTTTTTTCTCCTCGCCTGATCCCTTCAAAAACTGCAAACCATTATGGCATATTCTTGCTTTAGTGGATAAATAGTTGTTTGCATAGATTCAATAAGAATCTTTATTCTTTATTGTAGAACATAATTTAAAACTTTTGTTAAACTTCCAAGACTTTTAGTTCAATCTTATGTAGACGTAAATGATATGTTAAGATGATATATAAAAACAATATGACTAGACAATTTTAAGAACTTAAGGTTGACTTTATGAAGCCAGTGTCTACAAAAAAAAAAAAAAAAAAAACCATACGGGTACTTCCCAGCCTTACAGATTAGTAAGAAAGTCACTTTCTGGCAGACTAAGAAAACAGAATATTTTGTAAACTTGGTAAAGAGGGGCATTTATTCAAATCTATAATGTCAGTAGATTCTGATGACAAATTCTTGCCTTATCTGCATAGCCTTTACAGGGTTTTAAAAGTTTTTTTCTGAGATTCTTTATAAAAAATTCTACAAAGCTATTTTACAGGCACCTGTGTGACCAATTGTCATCTTACTGTACTTATGTAAATATCCAAGACAAATTTAATAAGACCAAAATTATTTTGTAAAGAATAATCTTATTTGTACAGTTGTATCATCTTTGATTTAAAAAGTGGGGCGAGTATGAGAGAAATGCTATGTTTCAATGGAAAAGTGCAACATACCTTTATTGTTATCAGGTATGAGTCTTGTTCATCTTCTTTAGGCTTTATTATCTCTCTGTACATTGAATTGGATCCTGTTCCTTTATACATTCCACCAGACCTTATTAAATCTTTATTTATTCCAATTTCTTCAATAGCCGGCTACAGTTCTCCAAATTAATTTTTTAAAATAATTAAGTGCTAATTTTTCTCCCTCTTTCCTGATTTGGCATCACTGAGAACTAAAACCTGATCTTTATTGCAATTTAGATAGTCTTCCAGCCGCCCTTTCCCCTTAGATAAATCTAAAAATAATTCCTGCAAGCTGAAGCCAAACAACTTAATATAAATGTCAAAGAATTCTTTTCCATAGCAGATTATGTATGCCACTTGGGCTGCTTGAAAGTCTACAAGAAGCCCCATCTTTCATAGTCTGCTCTAGGAAATAACCATGATGGTGATACTGATGTCTACACTACGCCTCAAACATTCAGACTACAAACAGAGAAATCCCTCAGATTGTTGCTGCCATACTCACCTCACCAACTGAAGGAAGTTAGAGCTCCATGTTCAGAAATCTTCTCAACTGACTGCTTTCCGGACCCCCAAAATAGCTCTATTTTGTTCTAACAAAATATATTCATTCCTTGTCTTTCTATTTTCATAGAGATACCTCTTACTAAATGCAAGACAATTTGTACCATCTATTAAAAATTCTCTATTCCCAAGTCTCAGCAGATGGTTCACCTGGTCCTTAATAACCAAAAGGTCATGAAATGAGAAATGGACTCATCGTGTCCAGGAAAAAAAGAAAGAAAGAAAGAAAATTTTATTTTCTTTCTTTGCACAAGATGAGGGAACTTAAAAAAAAAATTCTTTCCTTGACCAAACTCTAGCCAGAATTCCCTAAGTGTGTTTCACAACTAAATGTCAACCTTGATCTATACAAAATTGAATGACACTAACATAATTTCTAAAAGCTCAAGGCTGCATTTCTATGATGACCCTCAGCCTACTTAAAGTTCCTGCCTGAGAAAACCCAAGGCTGCCAAAAGAATTTACTGTTTGATTCAGCCAATAACTTCCCATAGGGCACCTGTATCCTAGCCTCAGTAGGGAGAGTGGAAGCCTGACTTAAATAAATGTCTATTAATAAACTAAGATGAATTAACATGGACCAATCCTTTCTTTATACTTTTTGTAATGTTTTTATTTCCCTGACATTATTAAGATCTCACTCAAACCTGCTTCCTGTTCCCTCATTTTCTTTTCACAACATCCAGACACTTCTGTACAAATTAGACTTGAGTCCACACTGGAGGTTTTTCTCTATTGCAATGGAAATTACATTCTGCCCCTACTAGCAAAACAAAAAACAAAAAAAAAAAACACATAAATTTCAGAACTCCTTTGGAGACGTCCAAGGCTAACTTTTCTACATTGCTGAGAAATGTTGTTGGCTTGGTTTTGTTTGGTTTATACCTGGTTTTACTGGTTAAATAAATTGGCTTTGTCACATGACCAAAGAGGTGAAAGGTGTCACTGGAAATTTTTGCCTGGGCCCTCCTTGCTCATGCATGAAGATTACTTGTGCATATACTTTCTGATTCATAAATGTAAAACATATTCTTTCCGACGAGAAAGAAATCTGGAGGCTTGCATCTAGAATTCTCATACCCTTATTGATTACTTGAAAATTTATTCTATGTTGCTGTACAAAAAGCTTGTCGGTACACATTGGAGGTCAGATAATCTTTTCAATTTTCTGATCCTGTATAATTGTTAGAGTTCCCAAAATCTTCCTTTTTTTAGTATGGTGCCTTTTACCCTGACCATTGAGAATATATGTCACTAAACTTGACCCAAAATTTTGGTTCTTCAACTTGCAAAATCTTCTGAATGGAGTCTTTGATGATATACTGTAACATACCTGGCTTTTTCTGGTACAACAAACTCAAGTTAAAAAATAAAACGCAAGTAGATTTTTCTTATCAAGATATCTTTAAAGTCATGCCAGGTGGAGGCTGATGTAATAATAAAGGTTATGCTTGTTTTCACAATAAATGCCATAGTTAAGCTAGTATGGACAAATATTAACCTAGAGGCGCCAATATTTTGAAGTAGGCTGGAAATGCTTACACTTTTGTAGAAGAGTTCTTTTTATATTAATTCTATTTGACATCTTTTAACTTCTTAATTATATTGTTGCTGAAGTGAATACAATTAATACATTTATCTTTTTAGAGAATTCTTTATTGTGTACTTGCGCTTATATGGATTCCCTTAAAATATATTTATTAGCTATTCTATTTATAATGTCCCTTAATTTAAAATATTGCACTATGATAGTAACATTATTCATAAACTGAGTCAGTATTTCATAAACTTGCCTAAAATTCATGGTTTTTGAAAATTATTTTAGATAATATCATCTCTTTCAAGCCCAAAATTTTGCTTTCTAAATTAATTTGAATTAATCATATCATGAACACTTGACCTCTTTGACAGTAGATTTGTTTAATAAAATTTTGGATCACTATTCCAGTCATAGGCTGGAACCAATTTAAATATGAAATACTGTTTTTAATACATGAAGGTATAGTGAGTCAGAAGTTATTTTTATTATATCAATCATACATCTACCTATACTGCTCAATATTTTTTGTTTTACTCTATAAAGATTAAATTGATTGTGATAAAATCACATTGTCCTTAAATATTTTTCTCTTTAGATCCAACACTGTTGCAAATTTTACTATATCCATTATAAAGTAAACTGACAACTATAAACCTATCACAAATTATCTGTAAATAAAAATTGAATTTCACTCTTTATTTTGGAATTTCATTGAACTATTGAAAAGGCTAAATCACGTTTAATCCTACTTTTATTAACCCATGCTTTTATAGAGCATATCTATATAAAAGAAGAAATTTTTTTTTTTTTTTTTTGAGTTGGAGTCTCACTCTGTCACCCAGACTGGAGTGCAGTGGCCGCTCCCGGCCACCGCAGCCTCAGCCTGCTGGGCTCCAGCGATCCTTCCACCTCAGCCTTCCGAGTAGCCGGAATTACAGGCATGTGCCACCACGCCCAGCTGATTTTTTGATTTATTGTAGAGATGAGGTCTCGCTGCCCAGGCGGGTCTCGAACCCGCGGGCTCAGGCAATTCACTCTCCTCAGCCTCCCAAAGGCGCAGGATTACGGGCTGAGCCACCGAGCCCGGCTTAGAAGAAATATTTTAAAAGATGAATTATTAAACCAAATATATTTTTTCCTTCTTAAAGATGTTATGGGGTCATGGGAAAATTATGATGTATGCTAGCTTTTTATGTGTAAGGATATAGTTTTTTGCCTTATTATTATATAACATTGCTTTTATTATTTGCAGGAGAATGATCTGTTTAGACTGATTAGATAGTTACTGCTTTACTGTGTTTGGAAAAAAAAAAAAAGTTCTTTGTAGCTAGAAACTCAAATAATGGCAAAGGATAGGGCAGCACCAACCTCCTGGCTTCAAAAGATGCAAGTCCGGAAAAATAGCTGCAAAGAAAGATAAGAGTGATGTATGGGGAATTGTCTGATATCTATTTGCAGTCATGGGTATTATTTGTTCATGCTTTTTTCTATATTCTGTCTAGATCCATATGATATTTCCTGTCTTGCTATGCACTCTGTTTTACTAACCAACTTGTCTCCATTTCTTTTGCTCTATAAATAGACCATAGAACAACAAATTCCAAAAAAGTACAACTCTTTAATAAAAACAAAATAAAGCACACAAAACAAAACAAAACAAACACACCCACAAAAGTCACACCATAGATCTATCAGCTTGTAGAAATACCTCATGATACTGAAGGAATAAAAACTCAAGTATGCCTCATGACCATAATCATTTTCCTTGAAGCAAATGTTTGTGGTGAGTAGCAAGTTCAAAATCTTTTTTTCTCATCCAAATTATGGAGTCCCCAACAGCAGCATCTTAACTACAATCAAAGTAGAATAATTTAAAGTAAATTTGAGTGGCCAAAATGAGATAAGTTTTTCAAAAATACAATACAATGAACATTACACTTACATTATTTAATATGACTAGTCACCTTACGATTTCCTTTGCAGACAGTTTTTACTAATATGCTCCACCATGTTTACTAATATGCTCCACCATGAACTGTTTGCATCCACCCTTGCTCTACCCTTAATAGAAAATTCAGATTTGCCACTTTGAAGACTTTGTGAATAGTGCAGCAGTTTTGCATAATATCCCTGATGAAGCATTAAATGTGATTAGTTTTATTAAATCTTGAGTCTTAAGTAAACATTTTAAAATAGTGTTCTGAAATGGATAGGGCGCACTTCTGTATAATGGTTATCTTAAGGTAAAGTCATTTTTATAATATAAACACTTTTTCCTTGAAATAACCACTGGTTGTTAATAATGATTATTAAGATTTGGGCGTCTGCATATGTTTACTTAAAAGTAAATAAAATTAATCTCTCATTTCAATTAAAAAATTACATTTTGCCAATAATAAAATGTTTTTAAATGAAAATTAGAATTTTTGAAAATTATTATCTGTTATTGTGAGCATGAAAGCTTCTCAATACTTAAAGAAATGAGTTTATTGATATTAAACATTAACTTTTAAATAGTATTGAAATATATCAAGATTTAAAAGAACGACATTATTCGATGAAACAATATATCCAAAATGACCAAAGCATAATGTTACAAATATCCAGTAAAAAATGGATTTTAATCTAAGAGACTTTGAAGATTTTTATTTATAACTTTTAAAATGGAGTATAGTCTCTAGAAAACTACCACTTGATTTTTAACATAGCATAAATATCCATAATTATCTGAAAAGATTATTTTAAAACTTTCTTATTTTTATCTACTTATCTGTGCAAGGCCATTTATCTTCATATGTTTAAAGCAAAAAAAAAAATTCAATAAATTACATACTGCAAAAGATTTGAGAAATCAACTCTCTGAATACAAATATTATAAATGGAAAAACTAAAACAATGCCATGCTGTCATTACTGTTTTTAATTATTATCAAATATTATATTTATGTTATCATATGGTGTTCTGATAGTGATTATTATTTTTTTTAGAAATATACTTTTATTTATTTATTTATTTTGATTTATTGTAGAGATGAGGGCTTGCCAAGTTGCCCAGGTGGGTCTCGAACTCACGGGCTCAGACAAGATAGTGATTATTTTAAAATGCCAAATAAAAAAAATAAAATTTCTTACTTTCAATTTATATTATAATGAATATTAGTAATATTTAAAAAACTCTTTAACATTATGAATTTTTAAGTATAAAGTTATTATGAGACCCAATATTTTGAGGGCTGATGTCATAGTGTTCCTTTAAGTCTGAATGCCTCCTTGTTATAAGCAAGACATTTTTAAAAATTGACCTGTTTTGATTTTCTTTAATGCACTGTTTCAAATTTTTATTTTAGGCATTTTAAAAAAATTATATAGAAGTCATCTTTACTGCTGTTGTTGTGAGAGTAACTTTATATAATTGTTTAGGTTAATATTTTCTTTTGGTTCTTAAGGCAGTGGTTTGTTACTTTGGGAAGATAAAGCTACAGCCTGTTTTCAAAATATGCTTGCAAAACCTGTCTGGCTTCATGAATATAGAGACCAATTTTAACACTTTGGATAAATAAATCAATTAAGATTCTTTATTCCATTTATTTACCATGGAGAGAAAATCCCCAGAGGATAAAATGAAACTATTTTCATGTTTCAGCCAAGGAGGACTTGTTGAAGTATCAGTTTCTTCCTTATGAACAGCAGTTTGTACATTGATCCTTTCTCCCAAGTGGGAAATTGACAAGCCTCTCACTCTTGTCACTTCCTCCTTTCACTGCAATTTAGTAAATCCTCTGAGACTTTGTAATAGCAGACTTCCAAGAGCTTGTATTGTTTGGGGATTTTCCACATTGTGCTAGCTATGAATTTTTATTTCAGCTAACTGAAAATATTTTTAAATGTATGAGCAAACCTAGAATTAAAACTGATAGCAGTTATCTCGGCTTTAAAACTAACTCAAAAACAAAGTATGTTTTCTGTCAATAAAATTTCATTTTACACACAAAAACGATTGTCCTCTACTGACTTGTAAGATGAGTATAAGTCTTTAATTTTTTTTAAAACATAATTTTTAAGAGTTTCTCTGTTTTATGGGATGGAGGTGAAAGAGCAGTGGTCTTCTAAAGTCTCAAAGTTCTGTTGATGGTGAAGGTTCCGTGTCAGTGTCTTAGTATTTTTCATGTTTCTCTGATAAATGTAAGATCTGTGATGAGAATAGATTTTTAGATACTACAGGTTGTTTTCTGTTTCCAGTCTCCTTGGGAATTCACGATTCTTCAGAAATCTTGTAATTCTTCTCTGCAATTTAGTAGCTGAAAATTTAAAAAACTTAAAATACATAGGAAATAATTTCTGAGGATCAGAAAAGTATGATATATTTAGGCATAATTCTGAAATTCTCAATAACTAGCTAAATGTGCTGCTGTGAATGTATTGTTCTGTTGCCATTAAACCATGGTCTTTTGGTGTGTTTTTATCTTCAACAAATGTTTTGACTTGGTAGCATGCATTTGTTTTAAATGTTTTATATGTAAACTTCTGTGAGAATATTACAGTGTTTTCTTTATCTTATAAGTAAATTTGTCTGTATGTTTGGATTTGTGTGTGTGTATTCATTCTAACAATTAGCTATATTTGCAGTTCTAACTCTATCTTAGTGTGTGTGTGTGTGTGTGTGTGTGTGTGTGTGTGTGTGTAAGTAAAGGAAACTGGTAGTTGAAACTTCCAAATATTTTTTTTAAAACATGATAATACATTTGCCACACTCGAGCCATCAAACTCAAAATATATAAATTTTTGATACTCAAGAAAGTCATTTTAAATAATTTGAAATATAGTTGTAATTTATATCTGTAATAGTTTCAAAGTAAATAGATGCCTATAGTATACTAGTGATGTAAATAAAAACATAGTATCCAATTACATGAAAGAAGATAAATTATTACCGCCGCAGAGTGCTTACATTTTGCCATATTCAAATAAACAGTTGGTAAGAATACAGTTGTTACACTGAGATCTGATTTGCTTCATTTTTAGTCAATATAACAGGGTCATAAAAGAGTCACTCTTGAATCATTGTAGATCCAATATTTGATGTGGATATTGGGGAAAAAAACTAATTTTCCTGGGCTATAACATTCCAAATTCATAAGATGGCTTTGGAAATTTTAAAAAGATAATGCTTATAAAGTTCTTAGCTTTTTGTGTGATACATAAGTTATACTTAAAAACAATAGCATCAATACAGAATAGAAGAAAGAGTAAGTTATGATTTAGTCCACTGAAAGGAAATAAACCAGCTTGTTGAAACAGCTAAGAAGTTCTAGCTCTTGAATGAGTGACAGATAGAAATAGAAGAATTAGCCGGGCTTGGTGGCTCAGCCTGTAATCCCGCGCTTTTGGAAGGCTGAGGTGAGTGGATTGCCTGAACCCGTGGGTTCGAGATCCGCCTGAGCAGTGAGACCTCATCTCTACAATAAATCAAAAAATCAGCTGGGCGTGGTAGCGCATGCCTGTAACTCCGGCTACTCGGAAGGCTGAGGCGGAAGGATGGCCGGAGCCCGGCAGGTAGAGGCTGCAGTGGCCAGGAGCGGCCACTGCACTCCAGTCTGGGCGACAGAGTGAGACTCCAACTCAAAAAAAAAAAAAAAAAAAGAAATAGAAGAATTGACAAAATGTTTTATTTTCCATCAGTACCCAGGAAATATTTACTCCAGAGCACAATGAGCCAACATGCAAGTAATCTAAAAAGTAGAGCCTAAATCTGTCAAAGTATTTTCCAGTTGTCTTTTGATCTTTGGTTGATGTGGAAATTGAAATAATTAAAATACTCTAAAACATATTTAGGATGCAGGAAGCACTTTTTCATATTTTCTTAGCAGTTTAACTCACTCTGATACTTCTTTCTGAGGTATTAGAATATGTTTTCCATGGAGTTATTCCAAACGTACTTTGAGAACAGCTTTCTCAAAGAACAATAAAAGCAAACTCTTACGAAGTGTTGACTTATGAATGACTTCTATATGAATCATCTCACCTGATTCTTACAATAATTATTGATAAGGGAAATATTAAAATCTTGAAAAAACTATGGAAGAGACAGTTAAGTTACTAACTCAGGAATGATAAGAACAAATTTGTGGTCACTAGTAGGGGAGAATAAACACAATGTGTTTTATGGCCATCTCAAAATGGAAGAATTAGAGAAAGGTATTTGTAAAAATTTGGGAGAGAGATTAAAGGATTACGTTGGCAGGCATTGCTCTGAATTGGAAGCGAGTTGACTTGTTGGAACAATCAGCCTTATTTTTAGAATACCTGACTAGGTCATGTTGCACTTATTCAGGTTTGTGTATGGTTTTATCTCAGAGACTACAGTTCCATACAAACTGACATCAAATACATTTGGAGTCAGTCTCTGACTGTGGTGTGAGCTGGTGCAGATTTTCTGTTTCGTGAAAAATGTATAATTCATTCTGCAACCTGTGATTTTTATTACAATTTCACTTCTTGCCTCGCAGTCCAGATTCCAGGAAGATTTTTTTTTCACTTCATTAGATAAGTAAAATTATGTTCTAAATTTAAAATTTAAAAAGTGAGGTAGAGAATAATTATGTCATCTTAGTGATATTACACAGTAATGAGAGATTGAGCTAGTTTGAAAACAGGCAGTGTAGCTTCAGTGCCTGTGCCGGGAAACACCATGATCTCATGTAATAAGATGTAGAAGCATGATATAAAGGAGACGTGCTAGGAAATTACACACACACACACACACACACACACACACACACACACACACACACAAGAACTTGCCTTAATTTTTGGTAAACTTAGTCAAAGTGAACTGTTATAAAAAAAAATGTTGTAATGCTCTAATTCAGTAGGCTACTTGCTTTTCATCCTTTATTTTACTTAGTAAATGCATAATTTCTGAGAAAATGTGTTGACATGACACAAATATACTAATATTTGTTGTGGTGAGAGTACTTGCTCTAAAGTTCACAAGTTTTATTTGGGTTTTGAATATAATGCACATTTCCAAGACTAACTCAGATTATTGAATTGAATTGTAAAGCATGGTATTTTAACCCAAATTAACAGTGATTGTATATTAACCCAAATTAACAGTAATTGGCCAGAAACTGAGATAATATTAAACATGCATCAAATTGTGATAAATACCTTCAGTAAGGAAATAATTGTAGAGAA
Organism: Carlito syrichta; assembly: GCF_000164805.1. Lineage (NCBI taxonomy): Eukaryota > Metazoa > Chordata > Mammalia > Primates > Tarsiidae > Carlito > Carlito syrichta. The sequence goes on from NW_007256785.1 coordinate 204,943, forward strand.
GCATCTCTGCTATTCTGTACAGTATTCCTTCTTGGAAACCTGTTTTAAACTAGAATAGCCCTAAACATAAAGCAGCTTATATGTACTGTAAGTATAGTTTTTACCTATAAATTGCTGTGACTTTTAAAAAGCTTCCAATGCTATCATCTGGGTTGCTTTAAATCAGCAGTTTCATTACAGTATTTATTTCAGCTCTTTATTACTTGCAACCACTGTCCAAAAACTCTGTCAATCGTGTATGTGTGTGTGTGTGTGTGTGTGTTATCACTTCACACAACAATTTAACCCCTTGTTTGCTTGTAATTTTGAAAGTTATATGGCAACTTCTACTTGAAAAAAGAGGTATTTAGGTAAATTCTTAAATATGAAGCTTATTCAACATTATTTTTTCCTGTATTGGGCATGGGAAGTTAATATGCAACATTTTTTTAGTTCATTCTTCCACAGCTACTGTTCATTAAAATACTTGGGAAAAATAGCACTAAGAGAATTCCATGAAGCATCAAATGAGAAAATAAATAGCATTACTCTGTTCATCTCTAATCTGTTCCTCTAATCTATAAATAAAATTTGAGAAATATTTTAATATTGCTTCAATCAGTGTGTATTTAAGTAATTTTGTTTTTAATCCTTTTAAGAAAAATACAATATAAGTGACCAGCAAAAGGTAATCCAATTCAGATATTCTGGTTAATATTTTGTTTTATACAGGAGATTCTAAATGATAAATTAAAATAAAATCATACTGGAATCATATCAGAGGAAAACAATATCAACATGTTTTTGTTTTATAAAAAATTGCCTTTTATAACTAATTATTTGTAATAAGAGACATTTATTTTGCTCCAAATTTTATATTTATTTTATCTAATCTAAATATGTTTTCAGATCTAGGTAACATAATTAAAAGTTATTCAACTAAAATCATTGTAGAACAATATAAATTCAATGAGAATGATATTATAATATAAAATAATTTTCTATAATTTTGTGATAATAGCTTTGAAAAGCATACTATTTCTTAAATCCAGTGAATTTTTGCATAGAATTTTTATTTACATATTTATATATGTATTTATTTAATTACATAGTAACTCATTAAACTGCTCAATATTTATTGTTTACTATACATCCTGACCATATTTTTGGCAGGTATTAAAATGTTTAAAGGAAATAGGCATATATGTTTTTTAAAAAAGCCATTATCTGTCCCAAATTTTTTTATAGAATTTAATATTTCCAAATTAGAAATGGACATTTTCTACATGATTTCATTGTATAAAATTTAAATAAGATTTTTTAAATGCTCATCTCATAACTTGTGGAACTTTTTATTTCATCCTTCTATTTCTTCTTTCTCTCAATGTTGATTTGTTTTCTCCCTTTTGTCCTCTATATGATATTGGTATTCATCAGAGTTCTGTCTTTAGTCTTATCCAATACCTTCCTATAAAATTGTTTCATTAGTCTGCACTAAAGACATTCTTTTAGAGTTTTAGATATTTGTCTACCTGTCATTGATATACAGCTACTGTTAGAGTTAACATTCAAAATGCCTATCCATAACCTTTCATTTTCTTTTTTTGATTCTTTATCTTATTTTATTTTTAAGTCAGGATTAGGTACAACAGTAATCTATTTGCCGGTAATGTTTGGGCCTCCAACTGATCCTCACTTCCACCTCTCAATTTTTTACTGATGTTTTCAGTTAGCTTTTGCTAGATAATAAGTGACTTAAAACACAGTGCATTAAAGCTTTGATCAATTATTCTCATAGATCTGATTCAGTTGAATGTGTCTGCTCATCTACTGAGCTTGTTCATGCATCTGGAGGTCATATGGGGTTAGTTCCTGTAGATTGTCTTAACTGAAGTAACTTGGCTCCAGTGGCATACAAGGACTGTAGTGGGAACACTTAAACCTGAATCCAGGCAATAGAAAGATGATAACAGAGAAAATAAAATCAGCAACAAAATTTACTATAAGTTATTCTGCTTTTAATCATCACTGGGAGTCTGTAACTCTAAACAAAAACAATGAAAATAGTATCTCTATGTTTGAAACAACTGCTGTGATTACTATTCAGTTTTACATAGATATACATATATATTATATGTAACTTTCAAATTAGCACATTTTAATTATTTACCATGATACCCATTTGATTTTGCACAAAAGCTTATTTAGAAGAATGTGCCAGACAAAGTAAATTCAGCCATATGTTTGTTTTGAGTATAGTTTTACAATATTGACATTTTGTAAGTTCACTTTGAATACAGTTTATGTCTTGAACCTCTTTGTTACCATATATTTTTTGGAAAAGCAGTACTCTATAAATATTTTCACATTTCTGCAAAATCTGACCTTTCTGATCGAAAAGTATTGGCAACACAGGTGAATGAGTAATTGAATGGTAAAGGTGCCTTGGATGTTAGATATAGCAGTTTACTCCAGAGACATGTACAGTCTTTTCCCCAGAGCCATTTGCTCATATTTAGGGAAGGTGAAGCAGACATCTTCTCCTCTCCACCACAGAGGAGTGTTTACATTCCAAAATAAAACAATCGCTCTTTTTTTCCTCTCCTTTCGTCTTTCTCTCTGAGAAAAAAAGGAGCAATAAGTGCCAAGTCTTAGAATGTTGGTGTTTCTCTCCTGTGGTGCAAACCAAGTTGCACAGGAAGGTACATCTGTTGTACGTCTTGTTGCCACATGGGAAATTGGGACATGGGGTACCAATACTACTAAGTTGCTTTGTGAATAAATACAATGTCTGATCTCTGATCAAGAGATTTAAAGATTTCAGTAGGATATATAATAAAACTTGCAGGTAAACTCATTAGCTGGGCAACATTTAGAAGCATTTAGTTTCTAACTTAACAATTAGATTTTATTTTTTGGTCCATTTTATTTTTCTTCTCAAGAAATAAGAAATATCAGTTTCTGTTTTAAGTTTTCTGGAAACTGTCATTATAACTTTCAATATAATATTTACCAATTTATTTCTGAAACCAAACATTTGGACAATATATATTTTCTCCAAATGTAAACTATAATAGCACATTCTTTTCCTACTAAATGTTGTCTTTATGTAACTATATCTTATGCATAAAACATTCATTGTATTACTTATTTTATGTTATTTTGATTATTTTTCATGAAAAAAGAGAACTGTTAAGTTTACAGTTCTCTTAAACACTAGAAGTATTTTTATGTTGGCAAGATTGAAAACTCTGTTTTTGTTATTTTTCTATGTTATTTTCAAATTAAAAAAAAAACTAATGAAGGTCAAAACTGTCTAAAGCAACTTTATACAACATTCTGTAACCATAATGACTAATATAGTAAAGCAAAAATTTTTCAAGTTGTATATTAGAAGGGATTCCACGGAGCAACAAATTTTTATTTAAAAACAAAGCATATGGTGCATGCAGCAAGACAAACAGAATGCAGGCAAACATTGGGTTTCTGAAAGACATCTTATGTGCCAGCAGCCTGGGGTTTTTATTTGTACAAAGTCTGTTCTCTGTCACTAGGTTGAACCACCATAATCTGCTGTTCTGTGTAAAGAGTTCTGGCTTTCTGTGAACTCAAAGCAGAAGTTACCAGCAAGATTTTTATACTCCTCTGGACCTTAATCAAGTCAGGTTGATGAACAGTTTAAGCCAGTTAAGAACTTTTCATTTAAAAAATGGTCTGGGGATAGCCAGGAGAGCTTCAGTCTTTAAATAGCACATAATAAATCCCACTGATCCTACGTTGGACAAAAGTCAGCAAACAGACATCCAAGCATCCTCAGAGATAAATATTGAGTTGTGTTCAGTTCATTGACTCTGTCTTCTTTTGGTAGCACTAGGCACATGTGGCGATTGGACATTTGACATGTGCCTTGTGGAAATGCACATTAATATTATTTATTTTTATTTAGTCTTAATGAATATAAAATTAAATAGCAGTGTGTGTCTCTATTTCATTTTATTTTAGAGACTTTATCTGTAAAACTTCATTTTTTTCATTGTTGAAATGAGTCATAAATTTGGCTGTTTTTTACATGTTTCAAGATTTTCCTGTTTGAATATATTGTCTTTATTTAAATATTATTATTTGAAATCATTAATAATTTTTCTAAATATAGATTCTAAGCTATAAATCCATTCTGATTTCCATGATCTGTCCTCTAATTATAGGTCTAAGATTTTAAATCTTAAATCATTTGTGGTCAATTTTTTGCACCACATATAGGACAGAAAAAGCAAAAGGATAACTGCAAACATACTATTAATATACATTGCTTTAAATAATTTCAGTTTATCAAGCATTTTATTGTAAATTAGTTCATAATCATGTTTAACTCTTGTACTTGTTTTTATTACTGAAATATATTGCTCAATTTCCTCCTGTGATCAATTAGTTTTTACTATTTTTACAAAGATTTAATTAAATTTCCCAATCTTTTCATCATCAATATTAGTATTATCAAAAATTTTGTTGAAACAAGTCAAATTAATCTGACCAGTTACACTGGAATTACAACCAAATTGCAGTTACATTTTGGTTATATGTATGTCATTTAAAACATCAGTTAAAATTTATTGGTCTAAACAAAACCAGCTTTTACTCATTTACCAAATGCTGTCATTGATTGAATTGTTAATCAATAAAAAAAAAAAAACAAAAGTTTAGTTAATTTCAGATTCCAATTATTTTCTGGAAATATTTGAATGCTTTTTTTGGTCACAGTTTCTTAGGATTATGTAATACAGATACCAGTCAATTCCAAATATACTTTAGTTTGTGCGTGCCAAAAAGCTTCCCATAGGAACCATTTGTGGTCATTGAGACTATTAGCAACAGGCAAGTAAGATCAAATATTGACCTTGAAACTGACATCAGTTTCTGTTTGTTAGTTATTCTTTACATTGATTATTTCTCTTTCTCTCTACACACACACACACACACACACACACACACACACACACACACACGCCCAATGGACTATAGGCATTTCTTTTTTTTTTTCTTGAATTGGAGTCTCACTGAGTCGACCAGGCTGGAGTGCAATGGCATGCTCGCAGCCACCCCAGCGTCGATTTGCTAGGTTCGAGCAATCCTTCCGCCTCAGCCTTCCAAGTAGCCAGAAATACAGGTGCGCCCTACCATGCCTGGCTATTTTTAAATTTATTCTAGAGAGAAGTCTCACCAAGTTGCCGGACTGGTTTCTATCACTCAGGCTCAGGCAATCCACTTGTGTCGGCCCCCTAGAGGGCTGGGATTACAGGCTGAGCCACCAAGCCCACCAAACTATAGGTATTTAAGTTACCTAATGCGATGACAACCTGCAGATATTATTTGTCCATCATATCTGGGAATCTGTATCCACTAGTCATCACTAAAAAGAATAGTTACATTTTCTGTGGGCCTCTGATACTCAACAAAATAACTTGTGCGTATATAACAACTCCCACACATTATCTCTTAAAAGAGTCTTTTGTAATAGATATGAACTGCATAATGGAAATTGAAATACAAAGCAATATCAGAATTAGCCAAGTGTTAATTACAAAGTGTTTTCAATGTCAATGAGACACATCATGAAGTTGAGCCTTTAAATTCATTGGGACCTTCAACTTCAAACAATGAAGAATAAAGTTTCACATTTATGAACATCTGAAAATACAGCTAAGAAATAATGTTTTATTCAGAGCCTTTCACAAGACACTAAGGTAATAGTGTTTCTTTTTTGTATTCTCCATTTATTTTCCCCCCTTTTTTTATTAGCAATCATTTGTCCTTTTCCATTTGTCATTAGTTTTTATATTAACTTCCACCACCCTGAGGGTGGGACCATCAGATTTAGCCAGAAGACTGAACCATGAACTGGCAATAATTTTCCCTTCATCTATCCCTGGCTGCATATATAGTAATATTGGATAAGCATGGGTTTATGGGATACTATATTGCTTTTGACTTTTCTTTTCCAGGGTTTGTGGGCAGTTTCACACACCTCTGCTTGACTTTCCCTCTACAATGACTACTACTCCCTGAGTTTAAAAATTCCATTATGAGTTTTGTCAAATATTATGTTTTGGCACATATTAATATGAGTTTTGCTCTTTCCACATATGCATTTAAGGATAGAAAAATGACTATACAGCACAGTTTCACAGATCCACTGCTCATATAGAGACATGGCCTGCACACAGAACTCCATGAGAGTCTACTCTAATGAGTAAAAAAAGAGTACATTTTATTATTCTAAGTCCTATAGTATGTTTGGACATTGTATTTAATAGCCCCTGTGGGTTGTGTTTCTCCTTTTTCCCAACTTACAGTCACTCTAGTAAACAGTTATTAATTCCTTTAAAGAATGATTAATTTTTTCTATATGCTTTCAGCAAATATTACATGATTCTTCTTGAAGAAGTTCTTGTTTCTCTTTTATATTTATATCAATTAGGTGTGAAATTGACTCAGGTCAGGAAACTACTTGACGCTTGATGATCTTCTATTGTGGCAGTCATTAATTTTGTATTGCTAGCTCTTGATCCATGTTAGATTATTTAAGAGAAATGGCATTCCAATTGTCGGTTTATCTAGCAATAACATGCTAGATTAGCCAATAACACAAATTTCTATGGGTCACATTTTTTATTTGTCATTCTTAACTTGAGCTCATTTTAGCGGTTATATTCATCTTGCCTCTGACAACAAAATGCAATCCTTAGATTCTGCTATTTCAAAAATTTCTCTCTCTTGCAGTGCAGAAGCTTTTTAGTTTATTCAAGTCTCACTTGTTTATTTTTGTTGTTTTTGCAGTTGCTTTTGGGTTTGGGTCATGAGTTTTTTTGCCTAGGCTGAGGTCTAGAAGAGTGTTTCCTAGGTTTATTCTAGGATTTCTATGGTTTCAGGTCTGGCATTTAAGCTTTTAACCTATCTTGAGTTAATGTTTGTGTATGGAGAGATATAGGGATCAAGTTTTATTTTTCTGCATGTAGTTATCCAGTTTTCCCAGCATCACTTGTTAAATAGGGTGTCCTTTCCCCAGTGTATATTTTTGTCTGCTTTGTCAAAGATCAGTTGATTGTAGATATTTGGATTTATTTCTGGATTCTCTATTCTGTTCCATTGGTCTGTGTGTCTGCTCTTGTACCAGTGTCATACTGTTTTGATTACTGCAGCCTTACAGTATAGTTTGAAGTTAGGTAATGTGATGCCACCAGCTTTATTATTTTTGCTTAGAATTTTGTTGACTATTCTGGCTCTTTTTTGTCTCCATATGAATTTTAGAATTTTTTTTTCTGTGAAAAATGATGTTAGGAGTTTGACAGGGATTGGACTGAATCTGTTGATTACTTTGGATAATATGGTTTTTAACAATGTTGATTCTTCCCATCCATGAGCATGGGATGTTTCTCCATTTTTCTGTGGAGATCTTTCTCCTTGGAGAGATCTTTCAGCTCCTTTGTTAAATACATTCCTAGGTATTTTAGCTTTTTGACTGCTATTATAAATAGAATTGAGAGCAAATATGCAATCTACAGAATGGGAGAAGACATTCACAAACTACACATCTAACAAAAGACTAATAGCAAGAATCTACAAATAACTCAAACAAATCAGCAAGAAAAAAAAACAATTAACTCCATTAAAAAGTGGACAAATGACATGAACAGATAGCTCTCAAAAGAAAATATACAAATGACCAACAAACATGAAAAAATTCTCAATATCACCCATCATTAAGGGTATGCAATTTAAAACCACAATGAGATACCATTTTACACAGTCAGTATGACCATTATTTAAAAATCAAAAAACAATAGATGCTAGTGTAGATGCAAAGTAGAGGGAATTCTTCTACACTGTTGGTAGAAGTGTAAATTAGTACAACTTCTACAGAAAGTGGTATGGAGATTTCTCAAACTAAAAGTAGATCTACCATTTGATCCAGCAAGCCCACTAGTATGTATCTACCCAAAGAAACAAAGGTCCTTATATAAGAAACACCTGCACCCACATGTTCATCGCAACACAAATTCACAATTGCAAAGATGTGGAATCCACCCAAATGCCCATCAACTGATTAGTGGATAGCAAAAATAACTCATATATATCCCACAGAATATAATTAGCTATCAAAATTAATGAAATAATGTATTTTGCAGTAACTAGGTTGGAATTGGAAAACATCCTGAGTAAACTAACTCAGGAACAGAAAACCAAGCACTACATGTTCTCACCTCTAAGTGGGAACTAAACTAAGGATGAAAAGGCATAGAGAATGATATAATTAATACTAGTGATTCAGAAAAAGGATTATTGAAGGGGTGGAGGTCAAAAAAATCAACTATTGGTACAATGTGCACCAATAGGTTGGTGTGGTGGGTATGCTTAAAGCCCAGATTAATGCTATTTGTACCCAAAAGTTATTAAAATAATTTTTAAAAGACGTCATGCCTGACACCATTAGTGAGCACACTAGTGCCATGGTAGCATATTCTACTACAGATCCTTTATCTAGAACACAATCACCACTTGGCTTCTCAACTATTCTGGTGCCTTTATGTTCACTGCATAACACAAAAGTCAATAAATGTTTTCATTAGTAGAATATTGCTAGGGCAATTGGAGCACCTTCTCTTTTGGGAGCTTCTGAGGCACCATGTAGGAATACATAGAAAATCATCCCCCATGAAAATAGGAAATTTAAATATGTGTCCACAAAACTTTGTCCATCACTGTATGTGGATTCCTTGAGTGTTTTATTTTGGGCTGCCCTGCTTGCAATGGAAAGCCCATACAATTCTGGAAGAGCACCCTGGACAATTAAGTTGAAACACACACACACAAGTGGTTGAGATTTTTATCTATAGATATGTTTGATATGTCACATCTTCCAGTGTACTCAATGTGATACTAAAAAACAGTGTGGGAATCAACAAAAAGACACATAGCAGCATTTTTGTAAACTGAATTGAAAGCAACAAAACTTTTTTTTACCAATGGTGGAACACTATCCATCAATAAAATTGAGCAGGTTATCACCAATCACAACCACATGAATGACTCTCTAAATATAATGTTGAGAGAAAGAATATAAATAAAAATAATGCTTGCAGTATTATTCTGATTATAATCATTTTTCTCCCATAGTAACCTCTTACCCATAAAAATGATAATCATTATTGATAAATTGAATATACAATTTTGAAATGACTTCACTGTCTATATTTCTCCTGTCATTGTATTACTTCAGAAGTATTTATAATTTATTGTGGAAAATGTTCTAAGCACATTTACATAATTAGATACTCAACCATTTCCCAAAATATTCAAAGCCAAGAAAATACCTTCTTTACAGAAAATCGCAAAGACCATTTCACCATATAAAGACAAAATAGAAATCATTGCCAAAATAAATATCTTAAATTTTAAAAGAAGTGTATACTTTGATAAAATGAGAAGCTGCAGCATGAAGTAGCTGCCATAGACATTAAGCAAATTAACAACAAACCAATAAAAATTGTTTTACTCTTAAGTGTCATATAAATAAGTGTAATATGTGGTACACATATGCTTTGTATTTTATATTGATTTGATGAAAATTTAGATGGTGCATTGTGTTATTTGAGTCACTTTTTAAAATTAATATGATAAACAAACAGTTCCTATGCAAATGATCCCCTTATACTAGATACTATATTAATTCTCAACAAATATTTAAAGAAAATCTTATTCTTCTCAAATCTCAATTCATGTATATGATTATTATTATGGCCTAAGAACAGGTTAATAGAGAAATTAAGTTGACTTATCCGTGTTCACCTATTAGTAAAGGACATACTTCAAATTCAATCTAAGATGACTCATAATGTAAAATCATACTATGATCAATAAAAGCACATTGATATAAACTGCTGTGTATTGTGTATTTACAGGGAGTGAGGAACTTCTGTCAAAAAGATCTCCATTTATAGGTATTATTATTTTCAACATTGTGAATTTTGTTTCTCCCTATTAATTCCATGGTTCTTAACACTAGGAGTCTTCAATAGTAGTCTCCCAAATACATTTTATTATGACAATCTTTAGCAATAGCAATTTTCTTTCTCTCAAAAAAAGGAGGATTTTTAGAGGAAGTGTCTGGCATAGTGCCTTACACAAAATGGCACTCAAAAATAAGTAATGGGAAAGTGTGCAATCTTTACTTCAAGGAACATTTCTTGATGATGCTTGCTAAATATTTATAAAGATGAACCTTAAAATTACATCTTTTGCAGTTACTAATAGTGTCATGAATTACTTTATTGATTTTGTCTTATTTCAGTATCTCCTCCCATCTAATCTCCTAACAAGCTCATGGAATCTAATAATGGGTAGACATAATTTTTGCAGAAAATCGCATTGAAAATAATGGCACATATGACATTTAAATAGTAGTTTGATAAATTAAATGCAATTCACAGTGAAAATAAATATAAATATTTGGAAAGTTTAGAATGATTTACTACATCTTACAAAAAATATAAATCTTGTGCTACACAAAAATAAAAGTTTTCCTTGAGGCTCTTGCTTTTCAACTACTTTTAACGTACACGTACACATGCACATACACAATTTGCTTTTGCCTGCGACTTGTTTTTACAGAATCAAATGAATTTTTGGTAAGTCATCATTTATAAGCAGCTGAGTGCTGATGAAAGAATTGATAATTTTTGCATTCTATAGTTGTGGCTAAACACAACTCTGGATTTCAAAATTTTTAATAATGCTTTTAGCGCAGTCATTTACATGGCTAAGTGCTTTTGAAGTTGTTTTGCATTTATCAGGTGTCAGAATACACTGCAAGAATAATGAGGGACAAGTTAGAAAAGTGCATTAGACACCACTGACTATGGTCATCATCTTATCAACACTAAATAATAAAAACTATTTTAGCCACATAATAAATAATAAAAGTCAAAGAAAATTATTTTAAAAGCTAAAATGAATTCTAAAATGATAGCATAATGAAAAGAAATTACAGTAATCAAGTAGTAGACAAACACAAATAAAAATTTGAAAAAGTAACGATATAGCACAGATATATTTGGTTTATCCAACTAATTTAGTAAAAGCATATTGTTTATAAATATCTTACCCATTGGTATAGCATTTAAGGGAGTAAAAATTACATTTGCTTTTGGCAAGATTAAAAGTTTTCTGTAAAAGTCTTTTTAACATAATTACAGTAATTAATAAATCAAGTGATTACAGCATGTCTTTTCTATATTGAAGTCCTAAATGTGTCTCAAAAATTTATTCCTAAAAACATAATTTTTGAAGAATTATTTTCATTTGAAAACATTCTTGATTTCCATATGATAAAGTAATTTGTAGTTGTAAGTGTAGTTTTAATGCTAACTATTAGTACTCTGAGAGACAAGAACTTCTTAATAGGGAAAATAGAGAATAAACACAGAGATTGCAGTGGTTAATATTATTTCCCAACTTGGCTAGACCATGGTAGTCAGATATTTGTTCAAACATTATTCTAGATATTTTGGTGTAAGCATTTTTTAGATGAGATTAAAATATGAATCAGTAGACTTTGAGTAAAGCTGATTTCCTTCCATCATGTGAGTGGTTCTCATCCAATCTATCTAAGACCTCAATAGAAAAAGAATGACCTTTTAGGAGAAGAAGGAATTCTGCCAGTAGACCACCTTTGGATTCAAACTGCAACTCTTCTTTAACTACAGCTTGCTAGCTTAGTGTGCAGATTTTGGACTTGCCAAGCCTCCACAACTGTGTGAGCCAATTTCTTTTTTTTGATTTGGAGTCTCCCTCTGTCACCCAGACTGGAGTGCAGTGGTACACTCATGACCACCCCAGCGTCGACCTGCTGGGCTCCGGCAATCCTTCCGTCTCAGCCTTCCAGGTAGCTAGAACTACAGGCCAGGCATGTGCTACTGTGCAGGGCTAATTTTTTATTTATTGTGGAGACAAGGTCTTGCAAGTTGCCCGGGATGGTCTCAAACCCTCAGGCTCAGGCAATCCACTCACCTAGGCCTCCCAAAGTGCTGAGATAACAGACTGGCCACTGAGTCCAGCCTGTATGAGTCAATTTATTAAAAATGTACTTCTCTGTCTATAAATATATGCATCCTTTTGGTTCTGTTTCTTTGGAAAGCAAAACTAATGTAAATTTTGGTACTGGGAGGTGGGGTGCTGCTTAACATATACCTCAAATGTAGAAGTGACTTTCAAATTTGGTGCTAGGCAACACCTCCAATGCTTTGCATCATATAGCATATAAAACTCCACAGCTAAATGTCCAAGTTAATCACAAGTTCTCTCATCCACAAATCACTAGAACACAATTCAGCCAAGTTCTTTGCCACTTTATAATGGAGATCATTTTTTTTAGTGTCCAACAACATGTTCCTCATTTCCATCAGTTGTTTCACTACAAACACCTTTAACATCTGTATTTTTTCAAAAATCTCTTTAAGGAAATCAAGACTTTTCTAACAAGCAGCTCAGAACTCTTTTAGTCTTGGTGTTCAGCACCAAGGGAATAGGGCAATCGGTCCTGTGGGCACAGGAGACAGAGTCTGGATTCAGAAATCGGAAGAGTGTGACAAAGAGGATTTCTTTTTTCAGGCACTAAAATCCAATGAAATTTACCCTGCTAAGTTGTAGACTTGCTGGGACCTGTTTTTTGTTTGTTTGTTTTGATTGTTTTTCCTCATTGATTTTACCCTCTTGGAATGGTAATGTCTATTCTAAACTATCCCACTGTTGTATTTTGAAACATTGTACTCTTCCTAGTTTCACAGGTTCATACCTGTAAAGAAATTTTGTTTCAAGGTGAATCAAGTATTCACCTCAAGTATTACCCATGCCTGACATAAATAACATTTATATACAATTTTGGACTTAGAGTTGATGCTGGAATATGTTAAGAATTTCAGGGCTGTTGAGATATTGCGAGAAAACCATAAATGTTGTGAAGCCAGAAGCTGGAATGCATCAGGTTGCATTGTGTCTCCAAACATTTATATTTTGAAGTACTAATTCTCATTACCTTAGAATTTGTGTGTTTTTGACGATAGGGGCTTTAAAGAGGAAATTAACGTAAAATAAGACCATATGGATGTGTCCTAATCCAAGGAACTCATTCAATGACTAGTGTCTTTATAAGAAAGGGAAAGAAACCAGACAAGTGCATGTATGAAGGAAAGATTATGTTAGGACATGGGTGAGAAAGTAGCAATCTGCAAGCCAAAAGCAGAGGCCTAACAAGAAACCAAAACTACTGACATTTTGATTCAGCCTCCAGAACAGTGAAAAAATAAATTTCTGTTGTTTTAGCCACCAAGTCTATGATATTTTTATATGGCAGCCCTAGCAAGTCAATGCAATCACTAAATAAAAATGGTCTAAGTAGTAAAGTGTGACAAAAGTTACTAAGCACATACAAATCAATTCATATATTATGTTAAAGGTATTAAAGACGGAGTCACTCAGCAAATTAATTCTTTGTCAGCTACGTTCTTCCAAGTATAGGATAAAATGCAAGTTTGCTTATCCTAATAGTCAGCTGTCTATCATACTAACACATATTTTAACAAAGCAAATTGTAAGTCATTTTTATGTCTTTTTTTGAGAAATGTCTATACAAGTTTTTTTTATTTTTTAAAATCATATTATTTGTTTATTTCCTATTCAATTGTCTGAGCACCCAATATGTTCTGGAAACTCCCTTGTCAAATGGGTGGTTTACATATATTTTCTCCCATTCGGTGGATTGTCTGTTCACTTTGTGTTTTTGTTTGTTTGTTTTGTTTGAGATTTTTTTTTTTTTTTTTTTTTTTTTGAGTTGGAGTCTTACTTTGCTGCCCAAGTTGGAATGCAGTGACAAGCTCCTAGCCACCGCAGCCTCGACCTGCTGGGCTCAGGCAATTCTTCCGCCTCAGCCTTCCAAGTAGCTGGAAGTACAGGCACGAACCACCGACTAACTTTTTTTGTTGTTTGTTATTTATTGTAGAGATGCAGTCTCGCCAAGTTGCCCAGACTGGTCTTGAACCCCAGGCTCCAGCAATCCTCTCGCCTTGGCCTCCCAAAGCGCTGAGATTACAGGCCTGAATCATCATGCTGGCCAGAGTAACCCTTTTAAAGCTGGTCCCTTCTCCACTGAACCCCCTTACCCACAAAGCATGTAGAGTTCATGCTCACCTTAGGGACTTCACCTCTGCCACACATCTTCTTCCAGTGATTTACATGACTTAAGTCACTGCTCCAATGTCTTCTAATTAGAGTGACCTTCCCCAAAGAAAGTATCTAAAGTAGACTTTCTTTTTTTTTTTTTTCCTCAGTTGTAGTCTCACTCTGTCACCCCGGTTGGAGTGCAGTGACACCCTCACGGCTGCCGTAGCCTCAACCTTCTGGGCTCAGGTGATCCTTCCACCTCAGCCTTCCAAGTAGCTGGAACTACAGGTGCAAGCCACCACCCCTGGTTAATTTTTTTTTTTTTTTTTTTTATTGTGAAGATGAGGTCTCGCTCAGTTGCCCAGTCTGGTCTCGAACCCCTGGTCCCAGGCAATACTCTCACCTCAACCTCCCAAACTGCTGAGATTACAGGCTTGAGCCACTGCACCTGGGCCTTGTTGTTTGTTTCTTATTGCCAACATGTATATGAAAAAATGTTCAACTCACTAATTATCAGATAAATATACATTAAAACTACAATGAGATACCATATGACCAGAATTAAAATGACTTCTTTCAACCAAGAAGTAATAATACTGACATAAATGTGGAGAAAGGAGAACTCTTGTACACAGTGGTAGGAATATAAATTAGTATAACCTATATAAAAAACAATATCGAAGTTCCTCAAAAAAATAAAAATAAAACTAACATACGATCTGGCACTTTTACGGCTGTGAATATACCCCAAAGAAAGGAAATCAATATATTAAATAGATAGCTGCTCTTTCATGTTTATACAACACTAGTTGCAATAGCCAAGCTATGGAATCAAGCTAAGAATTTATCAACAGATGACTGGATTTTTAAAATGTGGTATGGTATGGTCATTGCTTTGCTAAACTCTGGTGCATGGCTCTCTGAACTATGGCTACGATGTTTCCTCGCTTTGATCCCCTCCCCTACCTTGGGAAGTTGAATCTCCTCTCTTTCTCTCTCTCTCTCTTTCTCTCTCTCTAACTTACTTTCTAAATAAAGTATATTTTCTGATCTAAAAAAAAAATGTGGCATATAGACACAATTAAATATTATACAGTCTTACAAAGAATGAAATCTTGTCATTTGCAACTATATGGATGGAACTGGAAGACATTTTGTTGGATGAAATAAGCCAGGGACAGAAAGAGAAATATCACATGTTCTCACTCAAATATGGAATTTAAAAAAGTTAATCTCATGGAAGCAGAGAGTAGAATGATTGCTAAAAGAGACTGCAAAGGGTAATGGAGAGGGAAATAAAGAGGGGTGAAGGGGATGTGGAGTGGGGAAAAAAATAGAAGAAATAAAAGCCAGTGTTTTGTATCACAATAATGTGACTACAGTTAGCAATATTTTATTGTATATTTCAAAGTAACGAAAAGAGTGGAATTGGAATGTTTCTTACAAAAGTAAATGAAAAATGCATGAGATAATAGATAT
This sequence comes from Carlito syrichta, assembly GCF_000164805.1. Taxonomy (NCBI): domain Eukaryota; kingdom Metazoa; phylum Chordata; class Mammalia; order Primates; family Tarsiidae; genus Carlito; species Carlito syrichta. Next base: position 220,612 of record NW_007256785.1, read on the forward strand.
TCCAGTTACAGCGATTTGATCACTACACATTGTATGCTTATATTACAATACTGCTGCTTCCCATAAATATGTACAAGTATTATGTATTCATAATAATTAAAAATAAAAGTTTTTAAAAATATGAAACAAGAGAAACCTAGATTCCAAACCATGCCTTGCACATTGTAACACAATATTTATTGAATTTAAAAAATGTGTATTGTAAACAATATGCAAATTAGCACATTGTATAGAAGTCTTAATTTATATGTGATTATGGAATTAAGATACAATTGAAAATTTGCCTTACATATGAAGGCAAAAATATATTCTATTTAGTTATATGATAAATACAGAGTGATTATTGGGTAAGCCATTTCCTCATGTTTGCATAAGAATATATTTTTTGAGTTCAGAAAAAAAACTAAAGGTCAAACTTTAAATGCAAACTACAATGAGTTAAAAAAGCCGTGTGTATTTTCAGCTAACATAAAAACAAAAATAAATTCTTCACATTTAATTTATGGATTACAAATAATCAAAGTCTTTGGGCTTTGTTCTTGAGAAAATTGGTATGCAAAATAACATTGGATGAAGATAGGCTTGACATAAGTTTTCAGGACTTGTATATATGAATGGGATGTTCTCGATATTTATGCCAGTAAATTAGAATTTCAGGATAACGTATCCAATATTATTGTGAGGAGTAATATACCTATGGAGAAAAAGAGTTTATATAATAAAAATTGATATGTAATCTCCAAAGTATGAGTCCCAAAGTAGCTTATATTACCCTTATATTAGCACGTAGTCAATCATTTCTATTAAAAACTTCTTAATTTAGCATGCAAAACTCTTAAGTCTGGTCAATTTTTCATTATTATTTAGTTGATCTCTCATTAATTCCTAGTAAAATAGTAATCTTTCCTTAACTCTGCAAGTAAAACTTTGTTTCTTCATGCTTTTCTCCAAATTGACCCCAACTATGCCCCTTTTTCTTTGTTTAATTCATCATTTTTTTCACAAATGAATTTCTACTTTCTCTATTAGATACTTCTCTGAATTTCTGTGTGACTAAATCTGCCACTAAGGCATAAAATTTACATCTTTGTGCTTGTCATTCAAAAGACCACAAAGAGGGCTAAATAGTAGAATGGAGAGCTTTATTAGCAATAGCTGCTTGCAAATCAGAAAAAAAAAAAAAATCTCCTGCATGGAACAATGGTGATCTTTCTTCAAAGAGAAGGATAAATTAAATTTTATGTCTCTCAGGGCCTGTATCATACATATTCAGTAAACTTGGGGGGAAGCTATACATATTTACTAGGTGAGCCTTGTTCATGCAAAATAAGTAGACGTATATGTAATATAGATCAAATGTTCACTTTGGGGTGAGATTTTAGCAGTAAAATGAGGTGGAATTTGACATTTGACATCAAAAGGTGAACTGAGGACAAAAGACAATTTGTGTACAGCTTTTATAAACTGGCTGAACTGCTTTAAAGTCTGCAGTTACCAGGAATGAATGTTTGTAAGGTTGATTCTCCAACCAGTCAGAGTTACAGTCATCTGTGTTGTAAATCAGAGTTGATATCTCCTATTATTAGAAAATTTTGACTTAAGAATTTAGAAATTTGCCATGTCCTGAATTCTAGACTGGTAGGTAACTTTGGTTCCTGAACCTTTGGGTCCATCTTAGTTGATAAAAGGACAACTATTTTGATCTCTCAGATCACATCTCTCAGAAATCTTATATAAGATTTGAAAATCCTTAAGGAGTTATATTTGTGTACCTAGAACCAAACAATCTTCAGTAATTCATCTGTTAAGACCTTTCATTTAGCAATACATTACTCCTCAGCATTCAGTTAAGACAAGTTCTGTAGTCTTCAAAGACTCATGAATTTGAGGGATACTGACTTACAAACAACTTTCCAAAGCTTCCCTAAAGTTCTATTTCACGAACCGATGCATAGAGAGGTAAGGGAGTCATTTTTAGGTGAAGATTGATTTGATATAAGGCCTGAAGAATGAATAGTTGAGAAATGAAAGTGATTTTAGCCAAAGTAAAATCCAGGAAAAGGTAAAAATGATTATGCCTTGTTCATTCAACCTGACATACTTCAGCACAACTAGAACAGAGTGGGCACAGAGTTTAGGAGGAAGTGAGTATACCAGATGATGATACCGAAGAGGTCAGCAAGTGGCAATATTGACAGTTTTCTACAAAATACAAATAAATTTTATCTTGAAGAAGAAGAAAAAATATCGGACAATTTTAAGAAAATAATTGATATTGGATTTGTATAATGTCTTCATCTCAGTAAGCTCTCAATACATATAGAAAATAAAAAATAAATTAATTTTCTGGTTGAATATGAGATAGATTCATTTTTTTAAATTTTCATCTATGTGTAGAAAAAAAGGAACTTTGTAAAAAGAAACCTTGAATAGTTTTTTCAGACACTCGTGAAAATATTAGCTAAAGTGAATTGGAAAAGATAATTTGATATTGATTTTGAATGAATAGTTTACTTTTTTCTTACTCTTCACAATTTTATGATAACAATGGCACTCAGTCACTGAAACATTTCCCTTAGTAGATCTTTTGTGGAACAAGTTCAAATTGGAATATTAGAAGAGTTACTACGAATTTTATGCAGAGTAAACTTTTGTCAGTAAATATATGCTTATAGACCTGGGATATTTATATATTTATTAATGCATTTATATACTTGATTATTTACTGACAAAATTTCTATTTCAAGTTAGCAGAAGCTTCAAGAAGAAACCAAAAAAGCTTACTGTAAAATAAACGTTTAATACATAAGAATATCCCTGATAAGAATGACTCATCATAGCAGTTTTACTAAGCAGATAATACAGGTTATATGTTGACCATTATATGATTGAGTTTTCTTCGTTGAACCAATAATTTTGAGTGTGTACTCTTTTTAGGGCATGATTCTGGGCTTTAGAGCAGTGAATATTCAATAATAGACTCTTGTTCTCAAAGTATTTACTTTCAATGTTGAAGATGTGTAATAAACAAATAAACAATATACTTTAGATGGCTACATGTGAATAAAATATAACAAAGTAATATGATGCAATGTCAGGGGCAGTGGTGGGGGTCAGGAAGGCTTTCATGAAAGAGTCAAACAAGCAATTGGAAGAGGTCAAGAATTCCTGGCAGAAAAAAGAGCAATGCAAAGGCCTGAAGCAAAATGATCTTTATGTATTCAGGGAAGAGTAGGAAAGTAGTGATGCAGCTCTTATTCAAATCAAGTTCCATTCAAGTAAAATTATAGTCATCATAGTTTCATTTCAAAAGAGGCTTAGAATAACAATGGAACATGATATTGGCGATTAGAGTGAAATCATCATGCATCTGTGCTTGATAGACTTCCGAATGTACTTGTTGGAGTCTAAGACTGGTTTTCTTCAGAGCCTCCATTTCTGATTCAAGGAGTTCAGAACCAAAACAGTCAGCATAAGACCACATTTTACCTGTTCAAAGCATGAATCCTGCTAGATCAACAACTAAGAAATTATAAATATTATTTGCCAAGTAAATATATGCATATAGTTATATACATATATGTATATACACATGGAACTTATAGTCTGTAGTTACAAAGACAGCTTGATTTACCATTCAATACCAAAGTGTGACAATTTTCAGAACATTAATTTATACTGCAAAATACAGCTTCTTCCACTGAGGAACATCGCACACTTTTAGAGGAGTATTCCTAATATTTTACTTACTTGTTTTTCTCTGCTCTCTGTATCTATATGAGTGCTTTATATATTAGAATTTGTATCAGAATCCTATCCCGTCCTTTCCTATATTCTCAATTTACCTTATTCAGTATGTAATATGCAATTATCCTTTATAATTTATAATATGGCAGTTAATGGATATACTGTAATTCATGTTGAAATATTTCAGATATACTCTGGTGTATCACTGCATTTTGTAAGATTGCTACTTCGAGAACTATAGAGAATGCAAATATAGTTTGAATTAAGCAGATAACTAACTTCTAAGTTCTTAAAGCAGTAATTTAATTAATGTAGTCTAATATTATAGTTTTGTTTTATTGTTGTTGCTTTTTTTTTTTTAGTTATGTCGAGATATCTATTTTTAGTAAGTCAAGAGAGTACATGTTGGAAAATACCTGTATCTTTTACTTGTTCTCCCTCTCTCCTCTCTCTCTCTCTCTCTCTCTCTCTCTCTCTGTCTGTCTGTCTCTCTCTCTTTTTCTCTCTCTCTCTCTCTGTATGTGTGCATGTGTGTGTGTGTGTGTTGAGAGGACAACAATAGATTTAGGTTAAGAGCATGCTATTGAGAGACCCAGGAAACCAAGAAACTTATTTGCTGTAAAAGTAGCGTTTAGTTCACTATATTTCATATATCCCCACCTCATGTTTACTATATATTTTGTGTATTCCTACCTCATGTATTTTATGAAATCTTAGTACTTTAAATCCTACCTCAGACCCTGTAGAATTAGGCATATGTCGGGTTTTAAGCAGTGTTTGTATTTAGAACTCTTGGGTTAAGCATTGTCAGCCCCAAATTAGCAGGCTAACTTATGCTTTTACAACAGGGATGTAAATGATAAAGCGATAAGCCCCTTTCAGACATTCCTACAAGGTGGCAGCAGACTCAGAGGCGACAGCTGCTCTCTATCACCGGTTTTTATCCCAGTGATAATTTACATGCAGTGGCTATGTAAACCTGCAGGGAACAAAGACTTTTATAAAAGTAACCGCCTTGCTATAATAAGCTTGTGATATTTTATAAATTCCCAGAATTAGTATATGATTTTCTACCCCACATTCACTGTATGGGTTTGCAGCATTGATATTTAAAACTTTGTTAAGTTTGGCTTTTGTTGTTCCATAATGACCATGTTATGTTATGTAAATGTTAAGCAAACAAGCTTTCCTAAGCATACCTTGGGATGGAAACTTAAAGGGCTAATGTAACCCTTTGCCTGCCGGCTCAGGTTACTTCATACGCAGGGACTGTATGGACCTAACTTATCTAACATTCCACTCGGCCCATTACGTGGGTTTCTGTCAATCACGGGCAGCACCCACCAATACCAAGTGTTCCCGTACCCATTAGGAGAAATTACCCAATCATGTAAAATCAAGTTTGGAGTTCTTTCCCCTCCCTCTGTAATTGTGCATAACAACTACTTGCCATTATGAATCGGGGCTCTCGTCCCTGAAGCTGCTGCTTCGGGCGTGAGCCCAGACTCGAGTCTGAATAAAGACCCTTGTGTGTTTGCATCAGAGCTGGCTCTTTGTGGTCTCTATCTCTCTCATTAGAATCCCGGGTTCAACATTGTGTGTGTGTGTGTGTGTGTGTGTGTGTGTGTGTGTGTGTGTGTGTGTGTGTTTCACTCTCTGTCAGAAAATGCATGGCTTAAAAACTTTTAATAAATAATAAAAGTATTGTAGACAAAGATTCAGACATATTTCTCTAAACTTCATGGCATGACTTGCTTAATAACACTTTTCAATTATAGTGTATAAACATCTAAGATACAATTTCTCACCTTTCCCAACTAATTGAAAGCTTGCAATTTCTTGTACCCTGCAGACAACAGCACTGTCTGTGGCAAAACTTGTCTATAAATCAAGTGGTCATCAACAAGAGAAGCATGAAATCATCCTCTCACAATAAATGGAAAAAAACTATGAAAGTCTCCTATAACTCTTGTGTGCAATTTATGTTATCAGAGAACATACTAAACATAATCTTTGAAAGGGGAGTGTTGGATATGTTAAATCTTGAAAAGCAGATGAAAAGAAAGATAGATTTTTGCTGTCTTTTAGCTTACTAAGAGTGAGGACTCTGTTTACTGCCTGTGAAAATACACGCTAAAGCTGGGCTCAGTGGCTCAGTCTGTAATCCCGCGCCTTTGGGAGGCTGAGGTGAGTGGAATGCCTGAGTCCGCAGGTTCGAGACCTGCCTGGGGAGCGAGACCTCTCTCTACAATAAATCAAAAAATCAGCCAGGCGTGGTAGTGCATGCCTGTAATTCCGGCTACTTGGAAGACTGAGGCGGAGGGATCGCCAGAGCCCAGCAGGTTGAGGCTGCAGTGGCCGGGAGCGGCCACTACACTCCAGTCTGGGCGACAGAGTGAGACTCCAACTCAAAAACAAAAAGAAAATACACGCTAAACTAGACCATGTAGAAAGCTTCAAGTGAAAACTGGAGGTCTATCAGATCCACATTAGCATTTCTTAATGCAAATATTGTTATGAGAATTATTGTTATTAAAATTTCTATAATTTATCACATGAAATTTTTTCAACATCCCATAAAACAGTTAACTTTCATGATGAAAAGCATAGAAGCAGAATTATCACTTCGGGTCTTTAATTATTAACAGCATCATGCAAATTCTTGATCAACACTAAAAGGATTCAAGGAAGCATGCTGGAACACATAGGATGCAGTAGATGCAGGTATCTAATAAGCCCTTGGTATTCTAGAGAAATATGCTTTTTAAAGGTACAGCTAAATCACTCTGGGTCATGATTTCAAAGAAAGAAACACTCATATCCACACATACACTCAGTTTTCTTTACATGAGAAAATATAAACGTGGATTTGTAATTAGTTTTTAGAAATAAGTCAGAGTCAGTAAATACACTGATTACAGGAATTTTAGTAAATATTAGCCATCTGTCCAGTTTTTGTAGATGGTGAGAATGACATCATCTTTAGCCATTTCCATGGAAGGGTACAGCAAAAGGTCTCTCCTCCAGCTCATGGCCTAACACCCAGAAAATGTGAGGGTTTTGAGCAGATAATACTGCCTGTATCTCTAAAATAATAATCTTTGCAATATTTCTTTTTGCTCAAAAAAATAATGGTATAGACAAATTCTTTTTTCTGATTAAGTTTTAGGTATCTCTCTTTACCTTATTAAAATAACTACTTATTTACATGATTCCAAAAATGGTCAATATTATTAAAGAATATATTTTTATTAACCAAGTCTTTTAATGAATAGCCTCATTCTTTTTTTTTTTTTTTTAGTTGGAGTCTCGCTCTGTCACCCAGACTGGAGAGCAGTCGCCGCTCCAGGCCACTACAGCCTCGACCTCCTGGGCTCCGGCAATACTTCCGCCTCAGCCTTCTGAGTAGCTGGAATTACAAGCACGTGCCACCATACCCGGCTGATTTTTTGATTTATTGTAGAGATGAGGTCTTGCCATGATGCCCAGGTGGGTCTCGAACCTGCTGGCTTAGCCAATCCACTCACCTCAGCCTCCCAAAGTGCGGGATTACAGGCTCAACCACCGAGCCTGGCTTAATAGCCTCATTCTTATATATAATTTCTTGACTACTTCCATAATAGTAATTCTACTATATTCATAACTCAATTTCTGTCTTTTCTTCTCTTATCTTTCTTTTCTTCTTCAGTCAGCTCTCTTCTTTTCTCTTCTCTGCTCTTTTTCCTTTAGTTATCTCTCCTTTCCTTCATCAGTATGCTTCTCTCTCTTCCTCTCTTCTCTCTTGTTTTTATCCCTTCTAAATTTTCTTTTCTTCCAATTCTGTAAACTTCTCTTCACATTCCTGTATCATGTGAACCAATCTGCATTTTTTTCCCCTCACTCTCCACAGTTCTTCTTTTATCTGCTATAGACTAATTTGTTTCCTTTACTATTTATTGTTTCCCTTTTTCTTTCTTTTAAAAAAATTAAAATCATTTTTATTATTTGCAATGTCTATTTGAACAACTATAGGCTTTTTATACCTCCTTAGGTCTTCTTTTCCTATTACTTGTTATATAGTCTTCATTCTGGGACGTTATATGTGTTCCTATCTTTTCTTCTTCTTCTTCTTTTATTATCTTTTACCAGAATGGTAGATAAAATTTATTTCTCTTTACTTTCATGTATTAAATCTCTATACTTTCTAGTACAATATTATTGTGTTTTTGATATAAGATGGAAAATAAACAATTCTTTAAAAATGGCTTTAAACGTTCATTTTTATTATTTTTTGTGTTGAAACGTGAGAATAAAAGAAATAAGTCATAAAGTAGACTACTAAAAGAATTTTAGAAATTATGTAATCAAACTGCTAATCTTCTAGAAGAGCAAACAAACTGAGACTCGGGGATGATAAATGATATGTGCATCATGTTGGAAATACAGACAGAAATAAACTGTATTGTTTATTGAATACAATACAGAAATAATCTGTATTGTTCTAGTTCATATATGGCAACTGCCTTATTATTTGTTGATAACTTTGTTTTTTCTAACATTTCATTTTGAAATAATTGTGATTTATAAAAGTGTTGCAAAGATTATGTAGAGAGAGTATTCCTTTTCTCTTTACCCAGTTTTCTCTAAAGTTAGTGCTATACATAGCCATGGAACTTTTATATAAACTAAGAAATTAACATTAGTACAATACTATTAACCACCCTAAACACTTTTACATTCTATGTTTTTTCACTAATGTATCTTATCTGTTCCAGGATTACATTCAGGTTACCACAATGAATTTAGTAGTCTTTTCCCCTTAGCTTACTTCAATCTGTAAACAGTTTCTCAGATATCCCATGTATTTCATGGCCTTGGAATGTGTAGAATATTCTTTGATTTGTATATTTTCTCATTATTAGACTGGTATTGTGGACTATTAAAAAAAACACCACAAAGTTGGCATGCCATTAACTTTGTTCAGTGTCAAAATTACCTAACAATGATCTGTCTTTGAATTGATGATGTTAACTATTATTACTTAAAGTAGTTTCTGCCAGGATTCTACACTATTCAGTTACTACAATTTCCCCGTTCATTAGAAATGAGTCACTACCTCCAGCCTACACCAAGGGGAGAAAAATTATCTTTCCCTCTTGGAGAAAGGAATATTTTTAAAGTTGTAATATATGTTTAAAACATCATAATGAGTAATGAATATGTGGGAGGAGATATTTTAAGGTTATGCATATAACATTTCCCCTTCAGTTATGCCTACTGAAACATGGATTTTTGACTAGAACAATTAGTACTATGATACTCTAAAGGTGTTTTTCTATTTACTTTATTCCTCTACTTCTATTATTTGGAATTCTGAAAGGAAGATTTTCATGCTGCTTTGTTTTAAACCCCCTTATAAAACTCACATGACATGTACTTTCATTTTGAGGGATTATTGGTCAAATTTGTTTGAATTAAGGTGTTATTTACAATTGTTTCTACCGTTGACCTATTATAAAAATATCAATGTTAAGAAATTTTGGTGAGGTATTTAAGTTATGAATTAAATGAATAAGAAATAAAAATATAAACTTTAAAATATTTTTTTAAACTCCAATTCAATGTGTAATGATTAGATAACAATTGTGTTTATTTATGTTTCAGCGTATCTTAAAAAATAACTCATGTACTGCTGAAAGTTAACTCATAGGAGAGGTGATGTTGTTATAGTTGCTCAAATGATGAAACTAAGGTAGGAGTAATTAACCAGCATGTCAGCTGTGAAGCAGTGTTATCAAATAATCTAATCAGCAAAATACACATTTTAAAATATCATCTCCTAAAGTTGAATATATCATTGTCAAATAAATATCTGAATTTAGAAATGTTATCTATATTCAGGTAAAATATGATTTCTATATTTCAAATATTTATACCAGTTTTGACTCCTTAAAAAAATATAAAGAGAAAAAAAAACACTTTTTAAAACAGTTCTAAAATTTTACTTGGTATATTGATAGATTATTCCATCTCCATAAAAGTTATTGTAGTAGAGAAAGTATAATTTTAGCAAATAATAATGATATGTCAGTTGAATTGATAATCCTAACAAACTTTGAAAAAAAATGCAGATAATTTTTATGTATAAATGCTCATTTTCCAACCCAAAAGATTTTACTTTTTAAATTATAAATGAGTAGAATGTAAGAAAACAAACTGATACTTCATTATGTGCCAAATAGTCATGATTAACTAGTGTTTCTTTAAATTCTAGAAGATAAACTATGTGTTACATTTTTTTCTAAAAATTAATTGCACATATAAAAACATTTATGCATTATAGCAGAAATATTTTTAAGTTTGTGTAAATAAGTGGGGTACAAGTACAGTTGTATTCCATGTCTTGATTGTGTAGTGGTGAAGTCAGGGCTTTTTGTGTATCCTCTAGTCTAATTTATACATTTGTTTTTAGTTTGTTTTAAAAATTTTTACTCTGTCTAAGTGTCTTCATTTTCCCAATGATTATTTAGAGTATATTGCTTAATTTCTATATATTTGTGTAGTTTCTGAAGCTTCTCTTTGTATTAATTTCTCTTTTTTTCACTGATGTCTAAGAAGACATATGACTCCTATTTTTTTAATTGTTGATATTTGTTTTGTGGCCTAACATGTGGTTTATCTTGGAGAATGGTTTATGTACTGATAAGAAAAATACATATTTTGCAGGTGTTGGATATCACAAGTTGAAAGATATTATTAATTCAGTTGAAGTTTGTTAAGTAGTCAAATTTGATAATTCCAAATTACAATAAATATAAAAAGTATTGCCTGTTCACTTGCAATTGTTGTCTCAGTGATTCAACAATGAATGATTAACCTAAAACATCACAGAAATAATTTTATGATAGAAACCACCCTGTCACATATACTATTCTATAGTTCTATCTACTGTAATATTAGTATATTTTGAGAAGTTTAACTACCAGGTCACTGCAAAGTTTCTTCAGCCCGAACTCACTTGCCAAGCAGGATGTCTTTATCTAGTTTATCTGGTCCAAAAAGATGCTGCTTTTTCAAACATCTATTTTACATATCCAGAAGATATTATTTATACTAATTCACACATAGAAATTCATGTACTCATATGACCATGTTTAACAAAAATGTTTAAAGAAATTATATTTAGTTATTGTTGAGTTTATTTTTCACTTTCAGTGTTTTCTTTTTGGTGTTGCATGAATGTTGATTGATATTGTTTTTATTGCTGAATATATCATAATAGTATTTTGCACACTGTGAAGTCTTGAGAAATAATGGTGACAAAAAGAAGTGACACATCACTTTAAATAATATAATTTTTATTAATATGATTCAGAATTTTGTTCACAGTCATGTCAATATGCCAAGAGAGTGAAACCCGTTGCTTTTGATTCTATTTGAATGGCTCTTAAATTTAGATTAGCCATGATAAAATAGAGTGATAAATTTTATGACCATAGTCAATAAGGCCATTAACTATTAACAATGTTCCATGAACATTAAATGCTTTGTTGGACATCATTGAATATTTTTCAAAAAATATCTTTTCAAAAAACAGTAACAGCAGCAAGAAAATTAATGAACTTCAGAAATTTTACTGTAAAGCAAAATTAGTATTGAATATATAGCAAGTAAAGAACTTGTATAGCTAAATTATTTTAGTTTATATTGTGCTTTTTATGCAGGCAGAAAATATATCCTCCTCCTCCACAATAATTGCTTCTTTATCTTAAAATCTTTATCATCAACTGTTGGATGGTAATAAAGTAACAAAATATTATTTGGTAGAACAAGTTCTGTTTAGCATTAAAATAGGCTTAGAGAGAGATTTTGACATTTGTGGGGTAGATCAAGATTTTCTAATCACTTCCTAGATCTCTCTCTGATAAAAAACAATAGAGATCAAGATAATGACATCAGTATAATCATGTTCCTGGCTGGTAATTTAGTTGGATTAGAGTATGAATGTGTATTTATAGTAATGGACATTATTCTTTGTGGTCTTAATAGTTTAATTTTTCTTTGGCTTTTCTTCTGTTTCTTTTTTTTTTCTATTTTAAAGATGTGGGGTAAAATTCAGTATTAAGTAGACAGGTGATCATCCTACAGGTAAATTTGGACTTCCCTTTGGTCCTCACTTTGTCTGGTTTGAGATCAGTTGCTCTTATTGATGTTATGTGCCCTTTCCTTCCCCTGGCAGTGTTGCACTACTGCCAATCCCTTTTTTATAAGATTATGATTAATATTCAGGTTTTGTTTATGAGTGAGAATATGTGGTACTTGGTTCTTTGTTTCTGTGATAGATCATTGAGTATGATAGATTGTAAGTCTAAATACTGCATAGTCCATAATTTTGTCCGTCTTTTTGTATATATACCAACTTTTTATTGTGTTTATATACCACTTTTTAAATCCAGTCTACTTTCAATGGTCAGTACCATTCATTCCATGTTTTTACTATTGTGAATAATGCTGCAATAAACATGTGTGTGTTGGTATCTTTATCATAGAATGATTTGAGGTCCTCCAGGTATATTCCCAGAAAGGGGATTACTGGTTAGTATGGAAGGTCGATTTTTAGATCTTTTAGTAATTGCCACACTTTTCCACAGAGATTGCATTAATTTACACTCACATTAACAGTACGGAAGCATTCCCTTTTCTCTATATCCTCTCCAGCATCTGTTATTTTTATTTTTTTTGGAGTTGGAGTCTCACTTGGTCGCCCAGACTGGAGTGCAGTGGCTCCGGCCACAGCAGCCTCGACCTACTGGGCTCCAGCGATCCCTCCACCTCACCCTTCCGAGTAGCCAGAATTACAGGCATGCGCTACCACACCCAGCTGATTTTTTGATTTTTATTGTAGAGATGAGGTCTCGCTGCCCAGGCGGGTCTCAAACCCGCGGGCTCAGGCAATCCACTCACCTCAGCCTCCCAAAGGTGCAGGATTACAGACTGAACCACTGAGCCCAGCTATCTGTTATTTTTTGAGTTATTAATCATGGACATCCTGACTGAAGTTAGGTGATATCTCATATGGTTTTGATTTGCATTTCATTACTGATAAGTGAGGTTGAACATTTTTTTCATGTATCTGTTGGTGCTCATATGTCTTCTTTTCAGAAGTGTCTATTAATATATTTTTGTCTGTTTCTAATGTTATACTATCAAGAAAAGTTTGCACTATGGAATCAGGAGAAGAAAAAAGCCCAAAGAAGTCATTCAGTCAGCCTGTCTTAATAGGAATAAACCAGAAGTGCTAAACAAATTTTTGAGCATTACCTGTGGTAAAATATCCCTATTAGAGATAAATACTCTATGAAAGAGTCTTGGGCTGAAGTTCCATAATCTCAGTCAATATGCATTAGTCTAGAAGACTCTCTGTTCTGTATCACTTCCATAGAAATATTCCAGTTGTGGATATAGCTTCTCTAGTAATTCAAGATTCAAAATCTGGACAATTTCTTAGTGCTGCAAAATTGAACTATAAACCACCTACACACTTCTTTAATATTTGTCTTAAAAAGGATTGGCAGTCATTGGAAACTGCCCGGAGAACAGGGGAGCAGTGGTGGTGGCAGGTTTTGGCAGTAGTGAGAAACTGCCAGGGGAGAGGGATACGCCTCATCAACAAATGTACTTGTGTGATGAGCATTTGTATACCTAACCCTGAATTTTACCAGACATCTTCAAATTAAATATATTTTTTTAAATTGTCTTAAAGCAAGATAACATTTTAAGCATAGTTATTGAGCATTTGTTCTTCTGTACTCAGACAATTCTTGACACAGTTAATAGCACATAGTGTCTCTAAATCTAGTCTTTTCAGAAATTATTTCATACATGCCCACTAAGAAACATATGGTACAATTGGCTATAACCTCCTTCTTAAATCACTCTTCTTGGAATTCTTCATACCATACTCTCATGGTTTACCTTTGCCCCCAACTTTCTGATCCACAATATGATTTATCACCTACCACTGCTTTTGGTATTTCGCCAATATTTCCTTTTAACAATAAACTGCAAGAGCAGTCACCCAATTGCTCTAGCCCTACATGGAAATAACTCTCATTCAATTATATGATAATGTATAGGTCTACATCACTGATTATAATTTTTACAATGCCCTAGTCCACACTATTGTGGACACATGCTTTCCTTATTTTTTTTCTTATGGGATGCTCTTTATTGTTAATTTATTTATAAATAAATAAATAGTTAATCTGAAGAATTCCAAACTGATTCCAGTAATTATTTATGTAATTTTTGATGTTCAATATTATTTTTTTCTTACACGTGAGATCTTTATGTTGATATAATCAAACATCTTCAGTTTTTCTTGTGAAATTTTAATGTTAGAGACAAAAAATTTATGTGTTCCTTCTATTTACATTCTCAAAACTATGAGGACATTCATTATTAATTTATGAAATAGCATTCTGTGAAGTGTTTTTATTTTATTGTTTTCAATTAAAGAAATGGCCATACATATTTATTAAATTAAAATAACTTTACAAGCATTTAATATAGAATGAACAATTTCTGTCCCCACATTCAAATTTTATCGGTCTGTTCTTATCTTCATCTTTAGTTTTATAGCATATGTGTATGTTACTAATTATTATTTTTCTCAATTTCAATTATTTAAAATGTTATCTTTTCTGCAAAAGCACAAACATATTTTTCTGTTTTTTCTCAACCTCTCAAAAACTTTAATTTTAAGTTGTAATATATGACAATGGAAATATTATTCATAGCTAATATTAGCACTATAATATGATTAAGTTGTTTTTAGCTATGTTTATAAATAATTTTATCTAGATTACTAATTATCTTCAAAACTATTCTCAAAATTGTATTATTATTATAATTATAATTATTATTTTTTGAGTTGGAGTCTCACTCTGTCGCCCAGACTGGAGTGCAGTGGCCGCTCCCGGCCACTGCAGCCTCCACTTGCTGGGCTCCGGTGATCCTTCTGTCTCAGCCTTCCAAGTAGCCGGAATTACAGGCATGTGCTACCATGCCCAGCTAATTGTTGATTTATAGTAAAGATGAAGTCTTGCTGCCCAGGTGGGTCTCGAACCCGCGGGCTCAGGCAATCCACTTATCTCAGCCTCCCAAAGGTGTGGGATTACAGGCTGAGCCACCGAGCCTGGCTATTATTATAATTCTTATTATCGATGTCATCTCTCTTTGAACTTCATGCTACAGAATTTCAACTAAGATGCTTACTGTTGTCCCAGTATTCACTGTTACCCTTATCCTGAGAATAGCCTTTGTCTTTTCCCCTTAGAATTAAAGTTTTCTGTATCTCAAAATGTTGCTGCTGTTGGTATTCCTTGTTTTGCTAGTGTAATATTGGATACAATAAGTTTAATTTATATTTAGATGTTTAACTAACTATAAGGTCCATTGTTTTCTTTTAATATTAGCTTTATGTAGAAAGTATTTAAAATAGTTTTCTCCTTAATGTAGATTCTTCTAATTGTCCTCTAATATTCAGATTGCTTGTGAGAACCTCATTACCATTTTTTTCAGTCTTAATAATTCATAAGTCATTGCTCTATTATGTTTTTTTTCCCTATTCTGTTGTTTTTGGTTCTTCTCTCTTGAAATCTCAATATTTTATCAAGATATACCTTAGAGCTGGGCTCAGTGGCTCAGCCTGTAATCTCGCACTTTGGGAGGCTGAGGTGAATGGATTGCCTGAGCCCACAGGTTCGAGACCTGCCTGGGCAACTTGGTAAGACCTCATCTCTACAATAAATCAAAAAATTAGCCGGGTGTGGTAGTGCATGCCTGTAGATCCAGCTACTTGGAAGGCTGAGTAGCCTTCCAAGGCTACTTGGAAGGATCACTGGAGGCCAGTAGGTCGAGGCTGCGGTGGCCGGGAGCAGCCACTGCACTCCAGTCTGGGTGATGGAGTGAGGCTCCAACTCAAAAAAAGAGAAAAAGATATACCTTAGTGATTATTTTTAGGAATATTTTGAACTCTTGATGGACTCATTAATTCTGGAAATTTGCATTCCATCAGTCTTGAAAAATATATTAATTAACAAACAAGTTATTATTTTCCATTTTCTTAGTTCTTTCTTTCTAGATTTTATAAGCCAGGTATATTTGTATAGTTATCATTTTCTCATATTTTCTACTAATTTTCTTTATCACTTTTTTATTTTCTGGGAAATTTTCTCAATTGTATATGCCACAAATTTTTAAAATATCTTTAGATATAGTAATACTTTACTTACTAAAATTTCCTTCATTAGCAAAAGATAGATTTTATTATGCATATAAAGATATTTCTTAAATGTCTGAGGGAGGATATCTATTATAATTAAAAAATTTCTTGGATTTTGTGACAAGATGGCAACGGCATAGGTGGATTCTTGAGACTCTCCAAACATGAGTTCCCAAAAAGACCCTTACTTTTCTTCCTGTAGGTCCCTGCCCACCGCCAGCCGCACTGGTATGAGGCCCAGGGACCTTCAGTCCCACGCAAGGCCAGATATTGTGCCCCCGGCTGCAGCTGCTCTACTATATGTGACTCTCACCTGCTCAGGAGTCCCAGGTCTCAGCTCCCTCCCTGGCTACATCGTCTCGCCCAGCACCCAGCACCAAACTGCTGGTCACCCAGGGAGGCTCTGGGTGCCCACCCCTCAGAGATACTGGTCCCTGGCTGAAGTGCCCTGTGAGGGACCCAGGGCCACCACCTGCCCTTTGGAACTTTGAAGCTCTGGAGCCCCGGGCCCACCCTGGCTGAGGCATTCAGCATGCGACCTCAAGCTTGTGTAAGGGAACAGAACCCCAAGCTTGAGTAAGGTGCTGATCGGAAGCTTCCAGTTCCAGAAGAGGGAACGAAAGTGAAAGTGAAGCTACCACCTCCACCATTCTCCAGGCAGATTTGCATCACCCCGCCCACCTATCAGAGCCTCCACCTCCGTTACAATGGTGACATTGTTAAACAGGAGAGAAAGCCCTTCCCCTACACTGAACAGACTGAGACAACTAAGAGTCACAGACCTCCCAGGCAGTAGGCTAGCTGCCTGCAACAAAAACAAAGGGGAGAGGCTGGAGATCAGAGCTCAAGTGACTTTAGCCACTAAGGAGAGATTACAGAACTAGTCTGATCTCTTATTTTGACCTTTGGTTTTATCATTCTGACTGTATGTTTTGCTCATTATTGTTTGCTTTCTTACTTACACTACCTGTTTCATGATCTTATTGGTCTGTCTCTGTGTAGCTACCAGTATTCTTTAGGAAATTTTTCTTCTGTGGTTTTTTTTTCACTTCTCTCCGGCATTGTGTCTCTCTTTCACCTGTTAGTAGATATGTATGTCTGTTTTCCCTCTCACTTTTCTCTCTTTCTAACTTCCTATTGACCCCCCCTTCCTCCATTATTTCCCTCTTTTGTACCTCCTTCTGCTCCAGGGACCCAAGTTACACCCAGCTGCACAGACAGATTGTAAGGCAGTAAGAAATAGGTTCCAGTGTACTCATACACTTGTTGGTGGATGCTGTAATCGGCGTATAGATTCCGAATCACAGTTTCTCCCAAAATTAAACCTCACAAACTGCGAAGAGTACAGTCTGCAGTCCACACTCCAACCTCAAAAGTGAACAAAGTCAGAGGACCCTCTTAAGGAAGAACAGGAGATTATACAAGTGAAACAAAAGTACTCACACCTTCCCTGAAAAACAGAATTAAAGAAGGGGAGGGAAAGGGGGAGAGAGAGAAAAATCTACACAAATGAAGAAAAACCAAAAGAAGAATATGG
>NW_007256785.1:238365-238894 GCF_000164805.1 Carlito syrichta
GACATTAATGGAGAGATTAAAAAGAATTGAGGAGAGACAAGAAGAAACTAGGAAGGAGTTGATATCTGAGATAACATTAATAAAGAATACTGTGAATTAAATAAATATCAAACAGATAAGCATGGAAAGCAGAATTACCCAAGCAGAAGAAAGAATCTCAGAACTTGAGGACCAAAATATAGAACTAACCCAAACTCTTAAAAACACAGAAAACAAACTTAAAAAGACAGATAAAAACCTTCAAGAGATGAGTGATTACTTCAAGAGACCAAACCTAAGAGTAATTGGCCTTCCTGAGGGAGAAAGAGACACAGAGACCACACTGAAACAAACTTTCCATGAGATCATTCAAGAAAACTTCCCTTATCTAATCAGTGATGCAAAAATTCAAGCACAAAAGATTCAGAGAACCCCTGCAAGACAACATATGAGAAGACCAACTCTTAGACACATAATAATTCACCTAAATAAAGTAGGCATAAAAGAAAAAATCCTAAAGGCAGCGAGAGAAAAAGGCCAGATCACCTAC
>NW_007256785.1:239110-254208 GCF_000164805.1 Carlito syrichta
ATATCCAATTCTTAAGAACTTACGCTGCCACCAAACCACCTCTACATGAAACACTTAAGAAAGTACTAAACACAGAAGAAAAGGGGAAAAAAAGAACAATGTTCTTCACAAGAGTACAGGAAAAAAAAAAATACACATGAACCAACCCCAAAACCAAAAGAAAGACAAAAAACCAAGTGGAAGAACAACAACTCTATAAGAACTCTATGATGGGGATGAACTTTCACATTTCAATGATTAGCCTGAATGTGAATGGACTAAATGCACCACTATAAAGACATAGAATGGCAAAATGGATAAAGTATCCCCAGGCAACAATATACTGCCTTCAAGAAACCCATCTCACTAGAAAGGACATGCACAGACAAAAATAAGAGGATGGGAAACAAATTATCAGATGAATGGAACACAAAAGAAAGGAGGAGTCACTATCCTAATTTCAGACAAAATACCCTTGGTCCCTTAGCCAGACTGACCAAGAAAAAGAATGAAAAACCCAAATAAGCACTATCAGAAACACAAAAGATGAAGTCACATCTGACCCTGAAGAAATACAAAAGATCATTAGAGACTAATATGTACACATGTATAGAAACAAACGTGAAAACCTTAAGGAAATGGAGGACTTTCTGTCATCACATAGCCTGCTTAGGTTGCAACAAGAAGAAATTGAGACCCTAAATAGACCCATAACAATCAAGGAAATTGACTATGTCATAAGAAAACTACCTACAAAAAAAAAACCCTGGACCAGATGGCTTTCCAGCAGAATTCTACAAGACATTTAAGGAGGAGCTGATTCAAATCCTACTGAAGATATTTCAGATGATTGAGAAAGATGGAACCCTCCCCAAATCATTTTATGAAGCTAACATCACATTGATACCCAAGCCAGGTAACGATCCAACAAAGAAAGAGAACTACAGGCCAATATCTTTGATGAACATAGATGCTAAAATTCTCAACAAGATCCTAGCAAACCGGATTCAACAACACATCTCAAAAATCATCCATCATGACCAAGTAGGCTCCATCCCTGGGATGCAAGGCTGGTTCAACATTCATAAAACTATAAATGTAATTAAATACATCAACAGATGTCAAGACAAAAAAAACACACATGATTATATTAGATGCAGAAAAAGCTTTTGATAAAATCCAGCACCCCTTCTTGATAAAAACCCTCGAACATCTAGGCATACAGGGAACATACCTCAAAGCAGTAAAAGCCATCTACGAGAAACCCACAGCCAGCATACTCCTAAACAGACAAAAATTGGAAACATTTCCCCTGAAAACTGGAACAAGACAAGGATGACCACTCTCACTCCTCCTGTTCAATATAGCATTGGGAGTCCTGGCTAGAGCAATCAGAGAAGCAAAGGCAATCAGGGGTATCCAAATAGGAAAAGAGAAAGTCAAATTATCTCGTTTTGCAGATGACATGATCGTGTACCTTGAAAACCCAAGAGAATCTGTCAAAAACCTCCTTGCACTGATGAAGTCCTTCGGCAAAGTCTCAGGGTATAAAATAAATGTGCAAAAGACAATCGCATTTCTGCACACCAATAATAAACAAACAGAAACCCAAATAGAAACCACAATTTTATTCATAATAGCCACAAAAAAATGAAGTACCTTGGCATCTTCCTAACCAGAGACGTGAAAGACCTTTACAATGAAAACTACAAAACCCTGCTCAAGGAAATCAGGGATGACACAAACAAGTGGAAAAATGTCCCATGCTCATGGATTGGAAGAATCAACATTGTGAAGATGTCCATCTTACCTAAGGCAGTCTGCAGATTTAATGCAATACCCATCAAATTACCAGCAACATTCTTCTCAGACCTAGAAAAATAACACAGGAATTCATATGGAAACACAAATGACCAAGAATAGCCAGAACAATCCTCAGCAAAAAAAAAAAAAAAAAAAAACAAAGCAGGTGCTATCACATTACCAGACTTCAAAGTTTACTATAAAGCTACAATCACCAAAACAGCCTGATATTTGTATAGGAACAGTCATATAGATCAATGGAATAGAATTGAGATTCCAGAAGCAAAATCTCAATTTCTCAACCATTCATCTTCGACAAAGCCTCCACCACCTACCACTGGGGAGAAGAGAACCTATTCAGTAAATAGTGCTGGGAAAACTGGCTGACCACATGCAAAGATTGAAACAGGACCCCTATCTATCCCCATACACAAAAATTAACTCCAAATGAATCAGAGACCTAAATGTAAAACCTCAAACCATAAGAACCTTAGAAAATGAAGGACGTACCCTCATGGAAATTGGTACTGGCATCCAATTCCTGAACAAAACCTGAAACCCACAGGCCATAAGGGATAAGATAGATAAGTGGGACCTCATTAAACTGACAAGCTTCTGCAAAGCCAAAGAAACCATTAAGAGAGCAGGGAGACAGCCTACAGACTGGGAAAAAATATTTGCCACTTCCAGGTCTGACAAAGGCTTAACATCTTGGATCTACAAGGAACTCAAACATGCTGAAAAGAAAAAAACAAACAACCCCATTATAAAAGGGGCAAAAGATATGAACAGACACTTCACAAAGGAAGACATCCGAGCAGCCAACAGACACATGAAGAAATGTTCAACCTCACTAATCATCAGGGAGATACAAATCAAAACCACCCTGAGATACCACCTAACTCCAGTCAGAATGGCAATTATCAAAACTCAGAAAATAACAGTTGTTGGAGAGGGTGTGGCAAAAAGGGAACACTTCTATATTGTTGGTGTGAGTGCAAACTAGTGCAACCTCTGTGAAAAGCAGTGTGGCGATTCCTAAAAGCTCTACATATCAACCTCCCATATGACCCCGCAATCCCCCTACTGGAAATATACCCTGAGAAACTCAAATCACTCTATAAAAAAGATACCTGCACAGGTATGTTTATCACAGCATTGTTCACAATTGCAAGAACCTGGAACAAACCACGCTGTCCATCAAAAAAGAACTGGAGTAAAAAATGTACATATACAATATGGAATACTACTCAGCCATAAAAAAGAACAAAATCATGAATTTTGCAGCAACCTTGATGGAACTATAGTCTATAATACTGAGTGACCTCTCACAGAAACAAAGATCTGTGTATCACATGTTCTGACTCATATAGTGGACCTTGAACATCCAACACACTACCATAAGAAAATAACTGACAGTGTGGGAAACTATGGGGGGGGGAGAGGGATGGGACTAATGGTGGTAAACATCTGTCTGGGGACAGGGAGACACCTGTTATCAACAAGGGGGCCTGAATGAAGCATATTTGTATACTTAACCCTTAACAGTACCACACAATATCATAACAAAAAATATTGATTTAATAAATAAATAAATAAATAGAAAATAAAAATTTCTCTAAATTTCATCAGTGAACCTGTATTTTGTGTGCTTGAGTTCCTTGCTTTTTCTTTTATTTTTTGCTTGATTCTTCATATATATATATGTGTGTGTGTGTGTGTGTGTGTGTGCATATATTCTCGTTATCATTTAGAGATTTTAGTCAAATATATAAAGAATGCAGATTGACCATGAGCATATCAAGTAGAATCCAAAGAAGATTATTTAAAATGATTTATGTAGTTATAAGAATTTTTGACTCTGAACCTGACAGTAAAGTCTTGACACTTTGAGGGCTTCCAATTTTCTTATTCATATAGAAATTTCTTCACCCACTGAATTTTCCCAGAGACATTTGTAGGTAGTTTATGTCTACAATCATGAAAAGGGCAGTAAGATGGTGTACATTATCAGTAAACAGGTGTGAGCCTTTTGTCTGTTTTCAGCAGCATACTTAAGCAGTTTTTGTCTTCTACAAGATAAGATTCTCTCCAATGTAGCCTCATAATTTTTCAAAACTAGCCATCTAACATAGCAAGTAAAGAGGGGGTTTCACTTGGATATATATACTGAGAGTGGATTACCAATTTTTAAACTAACATGCCCACAGGTTTTTAAAGATCCTCTGTTGTTCATCCTCTCCCTGAAACTCACTTGTTAACTCAAATTTCTGATAATTTCCAGTATTCTGTAGCATGAGCTGACTTGCTTTATATTGGCACTACTCCCAGCAGCCACTTAGAACAATCATAACTTTGGTTTGTAAGTAATATTTTGCTTGCCCTAAAAGTATCTATCATCTACAATATTGCATTTCTCATTTGCTATCACTTCCTCCTTTGTTCTCTTCATACTTGTGAGTTCATGTGTTAACATTTTGTTCTCTTATTTTCATTTGAGCAGCTTGACATGAAGAATTAAAAATATATTTTTTATTGCCCATATCATGAAAAGGTTTTCTTTGATTATTGACATAATTGAAATATACTTTTCTGTATCTGTTAAAAACACTTGATATGTTTTTCTAAATATTTAGGTGTTCTATTGTTATCCAATTTTGAATAACTGTAAGATTCCATTATTATTTAAGTCAGCATAAGAAATCTCTATTACACAAAATATTTGTTTCTTTGGATGTATTACTTGATTCAGTTCAAGATGACTTCTTTGTCTTTCTCTTCTTTGCTATTTTCTGATTTTTTTTCCCCACGGTTATTGTTTCTTCTTCTTTTATACTTCTCCATTTTCTTTATGGCATATCTATCTCTACCCTCATTTGTATGTTAAAAAAACACAAACTTGTATTTTAAAGATTTAAAACTATTCCTTAAAAATAACTCTAGGACCTATTTCCTAAAATAATTTTTCAAATCTTCAACAACACTCAATAGAACTTTTTATTTCCTCAAATATTTAAGAGAAAAAAAATACCTTAACATAAATATTAACACTCATATTTTAGCCATGTATTAAAACAAAAATTATTTTACAAGGTTTCAGTCTAAGAATGCCAGAAATATCGATTATTAATGCATAAGAAGCAACCTGTTGAATACATTTTAATCAGTAATAAGGAGGTTTTTAATAAAATTAAACATCTATTTGTGATAATAATAATTTTTTTTGAGATGAAGTCTCACTCTGTCACCTAGGCTGGAGTGCAGTTGCCACCCTCATGGCCACCACAGCCTCGACCTGTTGGGCTCTAGTGATTCTTTCACCACAGCCTTCCAAGTAGCTGGAATTACAGGCACATGCCACCACATCTGGCTAATTTTTTTATTTATTATAGAGATGAGGTCTCGTCAAGTTGCCCAGTCTGATCTTGAACCCGTGGGCTCAGGCAATCCTGTCACCTCAGCTCCACAGTGTTTGGATTAGACCACACCCAGTCTAAAAATAATTTAAGGAAAGATGGATTGAAGTGTAGTTTTGAATTATTGTTTTTTCTTGGCCAGGTGCTGTAGCACAAACCTGTAATCCAAAATCTTTTGGAAGTTGAAATGGCAGGATCACTTGAGGACAGGAGTTTGACACCAGTCTGGAAAACATAGCAAGACCCCATCTATATAAAAAAATTAAACATTGTCATGTGTGGTGGTGCATACCTGTAGTATTAATTATTTTGTAGAAATATAGCTTGAACCCAAAGTTCCAGGTTGTAATGAGCTATGCTTATGCCACTGCACTCCGGCTTGGACAACAGAGTAAGACCATGTCTCAAAAACATAAAGTGAAAATAAACTGTTGTCTCAAACTTACAGCTATCATTACATTTCATTATAATATAGAAGTTACATATTCTATATTAAATTGTTTTCTAAATGTAGTTAGAAGCCAATTAGGTAGGTATAATATAATTAGATAAATTTTTAAAGTCAAAATTAAGTTATCCTTTTTGTGATAAACAACTAAAAAAAAGTCCAATTAATTAAAAAGAAGAGTATATTGGGTTTTTAAACTTTAAAAAAATATTATTATTCTTTAATGGGGTTGAAAGTTTCAAATTTCCACACAACCTTGTTGTACCTCACTTTAACGGGGAAAACAACTACCATGATGCCTCTTTACAGCATTACAATCTAGTACAAGTTAAATTCTAAATTCCACACTCAGCCTTTGCTTATGTGAGTGAAGGTAAGCTCAAAGATTTTTTCTTAGTTTGTTTGTGGCATTTGGTTTAATGTACAGTGGTGATTTTCCAAGTTTCTAAAATCTTGTTAGTCTGTCCCATACTGATTCTTTGGCTACCAATGGCAGATTTTTATTGTTATCATTACTATAATTATTTTTGTCTATGACTGTTGGCATTTCAGGTCACCAGTTTTTTTAGATCCGCATATTGAATAGACAAGGCAAAAAGAAAACCATGGGAACTCATCACCATGCCATCCCTTGTGTCTCGCCAGTCTTACTCTTTTGCTCTACATTTCAAAATGTGGGGCTGAAAAAGTACTGGAAGAAATGATGTTTCAAAATTTCCCCTATTTAGGCCACGTGTGGTAACCCAGCACTATAAAAGGCTAAGGCAGAAGTGTAAAACCAGCCTGAGCAGCATAGTGACATCTCCTCTCAACAAAACAAAGCAAACAAACAAAATAGCCTGATCTGGTTGTGCATGACTGCAGTTCCAACTACTTGGGAGGCTGAGATGGAGGTATCCCCCTGAGGAGGTGGAGTGTGCAGTGAGCTGTGATTATGCCACTGCACTCCAGCCTGGGTGACAAAGTGAGACACTGACTCAAAAAAGATTCCACATTTAGGCATAAAAATGCAAATTATAGGCACTAAGACTTTCAAAAGAAGGAATAATGGGAGGGAGTGAGGATTGAAAAATTACAAATTAGGTACAATGTTTGCTATCTGAATGATGAGTATACTAGATATTTAATCTCCATCACTGTGCAGCATATCCATGTAACAAACCTGCACATATACCCCTGAATCTAAAATAAAACAAAATTTTTTAAATGTCTACATTCAGCAAAAATATAAATATACAGGTTCAAGAAGATGAATACATGCTAAGCATGCTAAATCTAAGTAAGTCTTTACCAAGCACAACATAGTCAATCTTCTGAATATTAAAGGCAAAGAAACAATTTTAAAGCATCCAGTGATACACAATACTATCTAAAGTGAAGAAGCAATGCAAACAACAAACTTTTCATCAGAAAACAAGAACATAATATTGCACATTATTGAAGTGCTGGGGGGAAAAAAACCTCACAATTATTGAGTGAAAATGTCCTTCAGGACAAAAATAAAAATCAACTTAGAAAGCTAAGAAAACATTTTGTTAGTAGAGCTATTCCACAAGAATGACTGGACAGAGCTCACTAAATTAAAACAAATGATGAAAAAATCCTGGAATATCAGAATAAAAGAATAGAACATAGTAAGCAAAAAAAGAGAGATACAATAGGCTTTCATTTTTACTAAAGTTTTCTAAATTATTTTTGAAAATTAAAAATAGAACTATGGTAACAATGTCGGACATAATATTAAATGCATGTAGAAAAATTTTTTTAAAAAAATTACAAATGAGGGAGAATAAAGGGACATGAAAATAGTAGGATATATAAATTTACTTTAACTGGTAAAATGATGATATCAATGGACTTTTATATTTTGTATTTATAATTTAATACCTTGAAAATAATCTACAAAAACATCATAGATAAATTAAACTGGAACTTTAACAAAATTTTATGCAACACTATGCTTCCAAGAACAACAAAAATTTCAATATAATAATTAGGCAAGTTGAAAGTAAAGAGAATGAAAGAGATATATCATGCAAACTTTTATCATGGGAAGTAGTAAAGGTTTTTTTTGTTTTTTGAGTTGGGGTTTCCCTTTGTCACCCAGGTTGGGATACAGTGACATACTCATGGTCAACTCAGCCTTGATCTACTGGGCTTAGGAGATCCTTCCACCTCAGCCTTCCAAGTAGCTGGAACTACAGATGCACACCATCATGCCAAGCTAATTTTTGTGATTGATTGTATTGACGAGTTCTCACCAAGTTGCCCAGGATTGACTTGAACTTCCAGGTTCAGGCAATTCTCACCCCTCAGTCTCCCAAAGTGCTCGGATTACAGGCTGATCGACTGCATCCAGTCAGAGGTTTTATTAATATTGAAAAGAGTAGACTTTAGAGCAAAAAAAAAAAGATGATGTAGAGGACTCAACTAACCAAGAATTAAAGCAACTCTAAATATGTATATGCACATACATTTTTAAAAAGAGGTACAAAATATGTGAAGCTATGTGAAGCAACAGTTGATAGGGTTACAAGAAGATATTACCCTTACATCTGTACAATCATAGAATTAATAATAATCGATTGATTGTATACCTTAATCAGCAAAAATATGTACTCACTAGCAATATCAATCAACAGAATGAATTTATTGGACACATATAAAACACTCCACCCAATAACAACAAAATGCATTATTCAAGTGTGACATGAACGTGTACCAAAATAGATTACATCCTAGGCTTTAAAACCAGTCTGAATAAATAAAAAACGCAATGATTTGAAAACATAAAAAAATATGTTCTCCAATTTCATCAAAGTTAAGCAGTAGCAGATAGCATAATAATCTTTAAACATGTGGAGAATAAACAACATGATTATAAATAACACCTAGGTCAGAAAAGGTGTCTGAAAGAAAATTTTTTAAAAACTGAAAAAAATACGAGAAAACAAAATTTGTATAACACAACTACACAGTTAGAATAATGATCAAATGGACATTTGCAGCACCAAATGCATACATTATAGTATCTAGTTAAATTCTCAAATAAATAATCTAAACTCTTAGATAAAAATTATAGAAAAGAATGAACCAATAGAAGAGCAAAACAAACAAGAAAATAAAATAAAAGATGCTAGCAAAAATTAATAAAGTTAAAAACAGAAAAAAGTGAGAAAATGAAGACACAAAGAAATTATTCTTTAAAGAAATTAATATAACTGACAAATCTCTAGTGAAACTTTAAAAAGAGAGGAAATACAAATTCTTAATATCAGGAATGATAGGGTATATTACTACAGGTTCTTCAGACATGTAAATCACGAATAGTATCAAAAGCAAAAATCATATGATCATTATAATAGATGCTGAAATATCATTTGATCAAATTCAAAATCTTTTCCATGATAACATTTCTAAACAAATTGTATATAAAAGAAACACACCTCAACACAATAAAGGCCATAATGACAGACAAACCCACATCTACTGTATCATGGACAAAATTTTTTTTTTTTTTTTTTGAGTTGGAGTCTCATTCTGTCGCCCAGACTGGAATGCAGTGACCGCTCCCGGCCACTGCAGCCTCAACCTGCTGGGTTCCGGGGTTCCTTCCGCCTCAGCCTTCCGAGTAGCCGGAATTACAGGCGCGTGCTACCACGCCGGGCTGATTTTTGATTTATTGTATAGATGCGTTCTCACCAAGTTGCCCAGGCAGGTCTCGAACCTGCGGGCTCAGGCAATCCACTCACCTCAGCCTCCCAAAGGCACAGGATTACAGGCTGAGCCACTGAGCACGACTCGTGGACAAAATTAAAGAGCCTTTCCACTAAGATCTGTAATAAGACAAAGATGCCCACTTTTACTACTTTTAACTAACACATACTGGAAGTCTCAGCCAGATCAATTAGACAAAAGAAATAAATAAACGTCATCCAAATTGGAAAATAAGAATTCAAATTATTCTTATTGCAAGTTACATAATATTATATTTAGAAAAACCTAAAGACTGCACTGAAACACTGAAAACTGATACACAATTTTAGTGAAGTTACAAGATACAAAATCCACAATTCTAACAAATGTGTAGGTAAAAATTAGCAGCATTTCTGTATGCTAAAAGTGATCAATTTGAAAAGAAATCAAGAAAACTATTTTAGCTGCAATAGCTACAAACAAATAACAATAATAAAATGCCAGGGAATACATTTATCCAAAAAAAATGAAAGATCTCTCAAGAAAAAGTACGAAATGCTGATAAGAGAAATTGAAGAAGATGCCAAAAAAAAAAAAAAAAAAAATCCAAAAAACAAACTATGATTCTGGTTAGAAAGAATTAATATTTCTAAATTATATATATATATCAACCAAAGCAAACTACAGATTCAATACCAATTACATTCTTAACAAATACAAAATATCTTAAAATGTATAGCAAACCACAAAAGATCCCTTATAGCTAAAGCAGTTCTGAGCAAAAAGAGCACAGCAGGAGGCATCACACTACTTGATTTCAAACTATACTGCAAAACTATAGTAACTAAAACAGCATGGTACTGGCATTAAAACAGATACATAGATCAATAGAACAGTATAGTGAAACCAGTAATAAATCCACATACTTAGAATCAATACATTTTCAACAGGTGCTGAGAACACATATTGGAAAAGACAATCTCGTTATTAAATTGTTCTGGGAAAACTGAATATCAGTATACAGAACAACAAAACTAGATCCTCGTCACTCACCATACACAAAAATCAGTGCAAAATTGATTATTTACTTAAAACAAAATCCAAAACTATGGAATTGCTAAAAGAAAACAGGGAGAATGATACAAGACTTTGGAGTTGATAATGTCCAATAAAAGGAAACTTTCTCAAATTGCTAAATATAATCTATAAAAAATAAATCCCTTGCATCTAACTTTATACTTAATGATAAAAGACTGAATATTTTCATCCTGAATTCAGGAACAAGGCAACAACATTAACTATTCCATTTATTCAACAGTGTGCTAGAATATCTTACCAGTGAAGTAAGAAAAAAAGAAAAGGTATATACACGGGAAAGAAAATAATAAAACTCTCTTTTCTGTAGATGACATGATTATCTATGTAGAAAAACTCAAGAAGTATTTTTTAAAACACATATGAAAAATAAGTGCATTCAGCATGGTCATAAGACAAAAACAAACAAACAAACAAAAATCAGTTATATATCTATATGATAGCAGTAAAAACATGAACACAAAATTTACATCTATAATTCTGTTTACAATTGCCCAAAAATAAAGCACTTGAGTGCAAATGTAAAAAAACATACATAAGATTTCTATGTTGAAAACACTGATGAAACAAACTGAAAAATTTCTAACTAAATTAAGAAAGATACTGAGATCATGAAATGGAAGATTCTGCATGGGAAAGATACCACTTCTCCCTTAATATATATAGATGATAATGTAATTCCTATCACGTTTCCAGTAAAATTTTGGTAGGTATATAAAATATTATTTCAAAATGTATATGGAAAGGCAAAGAAACTAGAATGTCTAAAATATTTTGAATAAAAGTAAATAAATGAGTTAGTCTGCTAAACTTCAAGATTGATTATATACCTATAAAAATCAAAATCTGATATTAACAGAGAATAGACACATAGGTCATTGAAACAGAATAGGGAATCCAGAAACACACTCTTACAGTCATACCCAATTAATTCTTCACAAAGACTTAATTTATGCAATATATAAAAAATAGTTTTAAAAAAAATGCTTGAGTAATTGGATATTCAAAGGAAAAAAAAAACCCCAAAAACGTAACTTACGTTTTGAACCAAAAAGAAAAAAAAGAAATCAAAAACAAAAACCCAAAACTTAAAACAGGTAAGAGGTTTAAATGTAAAAGGTAAAACTATAAAACTTTCAGTCATAGTAATAGGAGAAAATATAATAAAAGATTTAGACATTAGGCAAAAAAATTATTAGGTTCAAAATCAAAAGCACATGTATAAAACAAAAAAATTAATAAATTTAACTTCATCAATATTAAACTATTTTTCTTGCTAAAGAAGCTGTTAAGAGGACAAAAAGATAAGCTAAAGATTTTGAGATAATTTATGGTAATCACTTTTCTGACAAAGGATAAGTATCTTCAATATATTTAAAAAATTCTCGTGACAACAGTAAGAAAAAAAAAGAAAGAAAATAGATGACAGATTGACAGTTTACCAAATAAAACCCTGAAATATTGCATACATCTATAGAAAGAAAAAGGAAAGAAGGAAGGGAAGGACGCAGGGAGGAGAAAGAAAAAAAATAGTGACACTAGATTCTGGAAAAGACAAGAGAAACTAATCTTTTGCATGTACAGATATTTCTTATTTAGTGTATATTCTGCCTTCTGGAATTAATGTCAGTCAACTCCTTATAAAATATTTTCTCTGAGATGGCCCTTCAGCTCTGCCCTTCACAAGTTCTTTCAATGTTTTACCAGATAAATTCATTCTAGAGAGTGTGTTATGTAATAAGACCCATGTATCTCATTTAAAGAGGCTTACTTACTCTTCTTGTCTTTACCATTCTCCAGATAATTTAAACATTTTTACTTTGCTTAGTATATAGGCTCTGGCTACTACCAGATTCAAAAGAGCCTCCTAAACTGCAAATTTTTCCCATCCCTTGGAGTTTTTTTCGGGTCTCAAATCCTATGTCCCAGGACACTACCGCAAAATTAAAGAATTTCTGATTATTCAGTATTATTTCCCAGACTTTTTGATCAAAGAATCTCAAAATCCAATTCTAATGGTATTTCCATGGCTTCTGTTGGTATTTGATAAATCATTCTTCCAATTTCTTTAGAGTGTAATCTCTTGGTCCCTTCATCAGTAATCCTCAAACTGGGTTATATGGGATGTAACTTAAATTAACCATTCAGCCAGAGCAAGAGGTGGTCTTAAAGTCTTTTGCAGTCATATATTTAAAAAGTGGGTCCATCAAAAAAATGGAAGCTTTTCATATAGAAATGTCAGCTATCTATTGAATCCTAAGTGTTTAAATAAATAACTCTATAAACTAGCTACAATATCTAGGAAAATCCACTCAGATGTCATCTTTTTTTGTTTTAATGTACAGTATTTTCCCCAATATGTCACTGATATTGATGCAGTTCTTTTGTACCAGAGTTGGCAAGCTGTGATATCCTAAAGGATATCACAGTTGGCAAGCTATGATATCCTAAAGGATATCACAGCTCTTGGCGCTGCACTGCAGTCTGGGATCCACATGGTGGCCTGGGATGAAATGGCATCCACATAAGAGAGCGCAGTGGTGCCTAAGAACTCAGGGATGCCAACAGCTGTAGAGCCCCCAAGAAGTGTTACAGCTTTCTTAGTTGGGTCCGTGAGCTGAGCCCCGTGAAGTGTTTACAGCACTGCTGGTTTGGCAGGCCAGTGAACTAGCCCCCAAAAAGTGATTATAGCCCATTGGCCCAGCAGGCTGGCAAAACAGGCCTCCAAGAAGTATTACAGCCCTGTTGGCTCAGCAAGCCAGCAATTCAGGCCCTCAAGAAGTTTTGCAGCTCCACGGTTTGGTGGGATGGCAAGCCAGGTGCCTGAGAAGTGTTACAGTCCCATCTGCTCAAAGAGCCTATAAGCTAGGTCCCCAAGAAGTATTGTCTCTCCACCAGTTCGGTGGAGCCAGAAAACCAGACCCCCAAGGAGAGTTACAGCTCCATTGGCTTCATCAGCTGTACCACCTCTGTCGTCTGCACCAGCTCTGTCAGATCCTTTGGTTCCACTGACTTCCTCAACTGGCAAGCCAGCTTCCAATATATGCAGCTCTTCTAATTGGCAGCTCTTCTAGTTTGGCAGTTTCGGGTTCTTGTCTTCTGTCCAGGAAGAATGAGGGACACAGAGTGAGTCAGAAACTTATTTAGAAGACAGAAAACCTCCTGGCAGTAGGAGGGGACCCAAAGAGGTTGCCAACTGGGGCAAGATCAAGGGTTCATAGTGTGCTAATTGGTTAGCACTAGCACCAATCAGCAAGAGGCACCATGATGTGGGATAGGAAATACACCTATAGGGAATGGTTTAGGAAGGGACAATCAGGGAAAAGCATACAAAAGGAGAAGTCCACGGACTAAAAGTGGGTGTGCTCACTCCGATCTGTGGGGTTTGCAGCAGAAGTTTTTACAGAGGACCTGCCTTAATCTATCTGCCTATCTGGGTGTCTTTCTTTCTCTTTCATTCCCCCCTCTGGAGTGGTGACCCTAACTGCCTTGAGGGAGTAGGGATGATTATCAATCTGGCTACTTCCTGCTGATCATGAAAATCATAAGAGAACAGAAGCTATAGACCCTCTAGAGGGTGATCTAGAGGTCCCCAGAAAAAGGGTATTCCCATTTATAGTTCCATCTTCATTACCATATGGAACTTGATGACCTCTTGGTGAGGCAAAACAAATTTTCCAAGGAGGTTAATTATGCATGGACCAAATATGAGCAATACAAAAAAAAAAAAAAAAAAGAAAGAAAGAAACTATCACGGTAAAAATCCATGTCCATATATTAGAGATCCCTGGAGAGGATTGAAAGGATTGCAGTCAACTAGACAACCAGACCTGAGACTGCCTGCTCCCTTAGAGTATCAATAATTTTGATATTGTTTTTTATGAACTGCAGTTTTTCTTCTACCTGGGAAAAAGTGTTAATACAGAAGCAAGTTTCATTTAAGAATGTGCATGGTTCTCCGTGTTCTGCTGTGAACCTATCCGATGCTCAATGGTTTTGCAAGACCACAGCAGCTAGTGAGTTAAGGGACATTTGTTGATTCTCGATAGCAGCTACCATGGCTTTCTATCCTTACTGTACCATAAGAGTGAGATTTAATATGCATTTTTCTAATGAGGTATCTCAACAAACCAAAAGAAACCTCTGGCAGTGTAGTGTACTAGTCCAGGTCTTTGTAAGACTGGATGCTCAAGGGCAAGTCCTCCTAGATTGGTTATGTTATAGTTAGGCACGGTAGTGTTGCATGGAGGTCCCAAATCCCTACGACTGCATTGTTGCTGTAGAGATTGCCCCAGAAAGGATTCTAAATTTAGAATATGCCCCAAAGCCGGGCTCGGTGGCTCAGCCTGTAATCCTGCGCTTTGGGAGGCTGAGGTGAGTGGATGGTCTGAGCCCGCGGGTTCGAGACCCGCCTGGGCAGCGACACCTCATCTCTACAATAAATCAAAAAATCAGCCGGCGTGCCTGTAATTCCGGCTACTCGAAAGGCTGAGGCGGAAGGATCGCCAGAGCCCAGCAGGTCGAGGCTGCGGGGGCCGGGAGCGGCCACTGCACTCCAGTCTGGGTGATGGAGTGAGACTCCAACTCAAAAAAAAAAAAAAAAAAAAAGAATATGCCCAGAGGAAGCCTTTTGGGCCTGCCTGAGGATCATAACCTTAGGG